>NC_081555.1:167797931-167916606 GCF_963082655.1 Stomoxys calcitrans | reverse complement strand
AAAGGAAATGAAGCGGTTTAGGCGCTCGACAATTAACATGCCCTTGTAAAAAATATCGAAAACATTGAAGGAACGGTAGAATAAAAAAATTACACCTCCTTATGTTGGTAAAATCTGCAGACGAATTAAGGACATCTGCGCCTGAAATGACCGAACTCTATTGAGGGAAATTCTCACAGATGGATCTTTTAGCAAAATACAAAGACGACATTAACTCCTATTAGGCAATTGTATGGGTTGGGAGAGGTGTCACGACAACACAGAAAGGAAAAGTGCTGCTAAGCTACGAGGCATAAATTTGTCTATGGATTTGATACTACCTCCAGGTTTTGCCATAAAGTCACGGTATTATTCACAAAACCCCATGAGTAGTATGAACTTAGGGTACCTTTAGTACCCTTTTCCCAGTAAAAGGGAAGTTTTACTATCCTGTTCCTAGACAAAGGGTCGTTTCAGTATTGTGTTCCCACACAAATGTTTCAGTACTCTTTTCCCAAATAATGGTAGTTTTTGCAACCCTTTGCCAGGCAAAAGGGGTTTTTTACCCCTGTTCCCAGACAGAAGGTAGTTTTAATACCCTGTTCCCAGAAAAAGGCATTTTTTGTTCCCTGTTTGCAGACAGGGTAGTTTTATTACTCTGTTACCAGACAAGGAAGGTTTAGTACCCTGTAACCAGACAGGGTAGTTTTAGTACCCTGTTATCAGACAGAGTAGTTTTAGTACTATGCTACCAGACAGGGTAGTTTTAGTACCCTGTTACCAGACAAAGTAGAATTAGTACCCTTTTACCAGACAAGGTAGTTTTAGTACCCTTTCACCAGACAAGGTAGTTATAGTACCCTTTTACCTGACAAGGTAGTTTTAGTACCCTTTTACCAGACAAGGTAGTTTTAGTACCCTGTTACCAGGCAGGTAGACAGGGTAGTTTAGGTACCATATCCCCAGACAAAGAGTAATTTTTGTATCCTGTTCGCAGACAAAGGGTAGTTTTATTGCCCTGATTCCTGAAGGGTAGTAGAATGGCAGTTTTATTGCCCCGTTTCCTGATAAAGGGTAGTTTTATTGTCCTGTTCCCAGATAAAGGGTAGCTTTAGTACTCTGTTCCCAGCAAATGGGTTGTTTTGGTACCCTGTTGCCTGGAAAAAGGTAATTTTGGTTCCCCTTTCACTGGAAAGAGTAGTTTTGTTACTGCATTCCTACTTCCAAGAAAAGTGGTTGTTTTGGTACCCTTTTCGCAGACAAAGGGTAATTTTTGTACCTTTTCCCTGAAAAAACGGTAATTTTCGTACCCCTTTCCCAGAACAAGGGTAATTTTGGTATACAGTGTCCCCAAATGTAGTTTTAGTATCCTTTTCCTAGACAAAGGGTAGTTTTAGTTCCCCTTTCCCACACAAAGGATAGTTTGAGTACCCTTTCCCAGGCAAGGGTAGGTTTTCCTAGGCAAAGGGTAGTTTTGGTACAATTTGGTCAGACAAAGGGTAGTTTTAGTACCCTCTTCCCAAACAAAGGGTTGTTTCAGTACCCTTTTTCTAGACAAAGAGTAGTGATAGTACCCTTTTCGCAGACAAAGGGTAGTGATAGTACCCTTTTCCCAGACAAAAGGTAGTTTAAGTACCCCTTTCCAAAATAGAGGGTAGTTTTAATATCCTTTTCAGAGAAAAATGGTTGTTTTAGTACCCTGTTGCCAGACAAAGTATAGTTTTAGTAACATATTCTTAGACTTGGGGCTGTTTTAGCACCATTTTCCTAGACAAAGGGTAGTTTAAGTACCCATTTCCCAGACAAAGAGTAGTTTTAGTACCCCTTTCCCGGACAAAAGGTAGTTTTAGTAACCCTTTCCTAGAAAGAAGATAGTTTCAGTACCCTTTTCCCAGACAAAGGGTAGTCTTAATTCCTTTTTCCCAGACAAAGAATAGTTTTAGTACACTTTTTGCAGACAAAGGGTAGTTTCAGTATCCTTTTTCCAGATAAAGGGTAGTTTTAGTACCCCTTTCCCAGACAAAGGGTATTTTCAGTACATTTTGCCCAAACAAAGGGTAGTTTAGTACCCCTTTCCCAGACAAAGGGTAGTTCTAGTACCCCTTTCTCACATAAAGGGTAGTTTTAGTACCATTTCCCAGACAAAGGGTACTTTTAGTACCATTTCCCCAGACAAAGGGTAGTTTTAGTACCATTTTCCCAAACAAAGACTACTTTAATACCCCTTTCTCTGACAAAAGGTAGTTTTAGTACCCCGGTCCCAGACAATGTGTGATTTTTGTACCCTTTTCCTGAACAAGGGGTAGTTTTAGCACCCTTTTCCCAGTCAAAGAATAGTTTGAGTATCTTTTTCGCAGACAAAGGGTAGTTTCAGTATTCTTTTCCCAGACAAAGGGTAGTTTTGGTACCCTTGTCCCACACAAAGGGTTGTTTTAGTACCATTTTCCCAAACAAAGACTACTTTAATACCCTTTTCTCCGACAAAATGTAGTTTTAGTACTCCAGTCCCAGACAATGTGTGGTTTTTGTACCATTTTCCTGGACAAGGGGTAGTTTTAGCACCCTTTTCGCAGCCAAAAGGTTGTTTTAGTACCCTCATTCCAGATAAGGAGTAAATTTAGTACCTTATTTCCAGATAAAGGTTACTTTAAGTACCCTTTTCCCAGACAAGGGGTAGTTTAGCACCCTTTTCCAGTCAAATAGTTTTAGTATCCTTTTCGCAGACAAAGGGTAGTTTCAGTATCCTTTTCCCAGATATAGGGTAGTTTTAGTACACTTTCTCCAGACAAAGGGTAGTTTTAGTAACATTTCCCTAACAAAGTGTGGTTTTAGTACCCTTTTCCCAGACAAAGGGTAGTTTTAGTACCCGTTTCCAAGACAAAGGGTAGTTTTAGTACCCTTTACCCAGACAAAGGGTAGCTTTAGTGCCCTTTTTCCAAATTAAGGGTAGTTTTAGTACCCTCTTCCTAGAGTAATGGTCGTTTTAGAACCCTTTCCCCGACAAAGCGAAGTTATAGTACCCTTTTTCCGGACAAAAGGTAGTTTTAGTACCCCTTTCCCGGACAAAGGGTAGTTTTAGTACCCCTTTCCCCTTACCCCAAAGGGTAGTTTTGGTACCCTTGTCCCAGACAAAGGGTAGATTTATTACCCTTGTCTCAGGCAAAGGGTAATTTTAGTACCATTTTCCCAGACAAAGGGTACTTTTAGTACCCTTTTCCAAAATAAAGGGTAGTTTTCCCAGACAGAGGGTAGTGATAGTACCCTTTTCCCAGAGCTATGGTAGTTTTAGTACCCTTATCCCAGACAAAGCGTATTTGTCGTACGCTTTTCCCTGACAAAGGGTAGTTTTAGTACCCCTTTCCCAGACAAAATGTAGTTTTAGTTCCCTTTTCCCAGACAAAGTTATAGTACCCATTTTCCAGACAAAGGGTAGTTTTGGTACCCTTGTCCCAGACACAGGGTATTTTTAGTACCATTGTCCCAGACAAAGGGTAGTTTTAGTACCATTTTCCCAAAAAAAGACTATTTTAATACCCTTTTTTCCGACAAAATGTAGTTTAGTACCCCGGTCCCAGACAATGTGTGGTTTTTGAACCCTTTTCCTGGACAAGGGGTAGTTTTAGCACTATTTTCGCAGACAAAAGGTTGTTTTAGTACCCTCTTCCCAAACAAAGACTTGTTTCAGTACCCTCTTTCCAGGTAAGGAGTAGATTTAGTAAATTTTTTCCAGATAAAGGTTACTTTAAGTACCCTTTTCCCAGACAAAGAATAGTTTTAGCAACCTTTTTCCAGTCAAAGAATAGTTTTAGTATCCTTTTCGCAGACAAAGGGTAGTTTCAGTATCCTTTTCCCAGTTATAGGATAGTTTTAGTACACTTTCTCCAGGAAAAGAGTAGTTTTAGTACCATTTTCCCAGACAAAGGGTACTTTTAGTGCCATTTTCCCAGACAAAGGGTACTTTTAGTACCCTTTTCCAAAATAATAGGTAGTTTTGGTAACATTTTCCCAGACAGAGGGTAGTGATGGTACCCTTTTCCCAGAGCAATGGTAGTTTTAGTACCCTTTTCCCAGACAAAGCGTAGTTTTAGTACCCTTTCCCTGACAAAGGGTAGTTTAAGTACCTCTTTCTCAGACAAAATGTAGTTTTAGTTCCCTTTTCACAGACAAAGTTATAGTACCCATTTCCCAGACAAAGGATAGTTTTAGTACCCTTGTCCCAAACAAAGTTTAGGTTTAGTACCCTTGTCCCACGCAAAGGGTAGTTTTAGTACCATTTTCCCAGACAAAGACTACTTTTAGTACCCTTTCTCCGACAAAAGGTAGTTTTAGTACCCTTTCCTCAGACAAAGGGGTACTTTTATTACCTTTTTTCCAGTTAAAGTGTGTTTTTATTACCCGTTGTCCAGATAAAGCGTAATTTTAGTACCCGCTTGCCAGACAAAGGGTAGTTTTAGTACCCTTTACCCATCCAAAGGGTAGTTTGAGTACCCTTTTCCCATCCAAAGGGTAGTTTTAGTACCCTTTCCTCAGACAAAGGGGTAGTTATTTTATCCTTTTTCCAGATAAAGGGTAGTTTTATTACCCGTTTTCGAGATAAATGGAAGTTTTAGTACCCTTTTCCCAGACAAAGCGTAGTTTTAGTACCGGTTTCCCAAAAAAGGGGTAGTTTTAGTACCCTTTACCCAGACAGAGGGTATTTTTAGTACCCATTTCCAAAATAGAGGGTAGTTTTAGTACCTTGGTCCCAGACAAAGTGTGGTTTTGCCACCCTTTTCCAAGACAAAAGTGAAATATCCAGTACTAGTTCTTCATTTTCAACTGTTCCGGAAAAGTTATCGAATTTATCGAACTTTTAGGATTGACATGGACAGTATGATGGGACACCATAGCGTTTGCTAACTTAGTTTCCCAAACACAATGGTATTCCGGAAAATGAAAAGGCGGACGAATATGTCAGGAAGTTCTCCTCCATTCCGAGCGAAACATTCGTTTAAGTCTACACGATTTAGTCACCTAAGTTGACTCCCCTTTCTGGCCAAGGTAATTGATACCAATAAAAGAAACCATCAATTATGACCATGGTATGTTTAACAGCAACTCCCTTACATTTGCATGGCAATACAATTGGACAAATTATCACTCTGACACCTTATCCTTTGAAATTTTTCTCCTACTAACTAAACAATTGCAAGTCCTTTGTTACTTTTTAACATTTTTTACTCATACACAGACAGTCTTCGTAAGAGACAGGCACTTCAAATGCTTCTTAGGTCATTGAATTTCCCGAAAATTGGTTTGTTTCGGTTCGATTTGGTAAATAGGCATAAAACGTTACAACTTCCCCCCTCTACAAAATTTCGATGACAATTTCCGGTTTCAATGACAGACATTGAAGTGAGCTCTAAAGTCTTTGTGGCAGCAAGTTCAATGCAATTATGGCTCATTAAAAGTGTAGCTTGAGCTAAGAGCTGTGGAGTTGCCTTTGACCATGGGCAGACAATGTTAACTCACTTCTCACTGAAGATGGCCCAGAACGTATTACAAGGCAATTTAATTTAATTGTTATTCGCATGAACATTTCGTTACGTTTTCATAGCGCCAAAAGGACAGAGAGACGTACAAGTCTGGCATTGAATTTCTCCACCAATTTTCTTGTTGTCACTGGTCACTGTTGGTTGGTGTCATGTTGTAATGATGGACTTGTTTCACTTGCTCGGTATATGATAACAATTAGGCGGAAGAGTGAGTGAGGTGTTTCTACTCATGCGGCATTGCACATTGGTATGGAGAACAAAATTTGTTTAGTCTTTAAAAAAAGTGCTGGAAATTTGGACTTTAGATAGTATGAGCTACTAGACTGCTTCTACAACAACAACCCCAATCACCTTCCCTGTTTTTTTTTTTTTCAATTTTCATGAAGTTGACTTTCACTTACACCAAACCCATGTGCATTGATCTGTAGATGTCTTGTTTTCTCTCCCTCACATATTGGCCATAAGTGTTGACCGCTGTTGTGTTCGGTGTGGGCAATCATCGACGACCAGGGTCGGTCACCAAGACAGCAGTTAAACAATCACCCCCGAAGATCGTGACAGACCATGAAGTCCATGGTGTCCCAAGCAATGGTTTAGGCCACATTCGATCTCCAACATGTGCAGCTAAATGGTAATAAATTTGTTTGTTATTGTTGTTGTCATTGTGTTGCATGTAAAAGGTTACAACATGCCATGCACTTTGCCCTTTTTCCATATCCCAATTGTTTCATTTCTTCATTTAATGGTGGAAGGTAACATGTGCATAATCTTTTACTACCATGGTTGTTGGTGTAGACCTTATCCTCTGGTGTTTTATTTCTGTATCCAGTGTTGAAGGCAGCCAATGATCGCTTAATTAGCACTTTGTGTCTGTTTATCTGTTCGATTATTGATATATTTCAATTTTTTATGTATTTCGGAAATTATTAACCATAAATATTCATACCGTGCCATCCGTTTATGAGGTTCCTTTTTTTATGGGCTCATCTTAATTTTTGTTGTTATTTCAGTAATTTGGTTATGAAAAGTAGGAGCATATGGTGGGTCATTCATATTTTGAACCTGCTATGTATCAGGTGTTGCCTTTGAATTTTTCTATGGGAAAGGGAGTTCTAACATCCGGTTGTTATTTCTTTGAAGACAAATTTCAAAGTTTGTCTTCATCCATGCATTATAATTAGCCAAAATCATAGTAGAATGACACAAGAACCAGATCTTGAGAATGTTGGATATGTATACAACAAACCAAAATTTCTTTAGAATTTCGAGACCTATTTGGGTTAATGTCTACTAGATTTTGCTCTAACATATGCAAGGTCATTGTGTGTCTGCTTTGGACTTTTATTTTCGGAAATAACCCATATTTGCGTTTTCACTTTTTAACGCAAATCAAGTAAGACAAAATTGACATTTAAAACGGGTTTTTTTTGGAATGTGCGAAAGTGAAAGAAGTATTCAAGAAACTCTCAGAAAAAAACAGTAAGGAAGGGTAAAAGTCGGGCCGTGCCGACTGTATAATACCCTACACCTATCCTATAAGTACAATGTGGGAGCTATATCCAATTCTGAAACAATTTTGATCGACCTTAGGCGAGCCTTAATTCTGACAAACATATATATAGGAGCTATATCTAATTCTAAACCGATTTCGTACAAACTTCTCAGGTAATGTTGCAGTCGTCGGGCAAGGTGTTGTACAAAATTTTGGAAAGATTGGTCAATCAATGCGTTTGCAATGGCTCTAGGAGTGAAAATAGGGCGATATATATATGTGAGAGCTATATCTTAATCTGAACCGATTTCCATGAAACTCACCAGTATTGCCGAGAGTCATAAAAAAATCCTTCCTGCCTAATTTCGAGAGAATCGGTTAACAAATGACCATTTTATTGCATTATTACTGCAAATCGGATAAACATATATATGGGAGCTATACCCAAATCTGAACCGATTTCAAACAAACTTCTCAAATATTGTTGTAGTCGTCGGGCAAGGCGTTGTACAAATTTTTGGAAAGATTGGTCAATCAATGAGATTGCAATGGCTCTAGGAGTGAAATTCGGGCGATATATATATACATGAGAGCTATATCGTAATCTGAACCGATTTCTATGAAATTCACTAGTAATGTCGAGAGTCATAAAAAAAATCCTTCCTACCAAATTTCGAGAGAATTGGTTAACAAATGACCATTTTATTGCATTATTACTGCAAATCGGACGAACATATATATGGGATCTATATCTAAATCTGAACCGATTTCAAGCAAACTTCTCGTATATTGAAGTTGTCGTCGAGCAAGGCGTTGTACAAATTTTTGGAAAGATTGGTCAATCAATGAGATTGCAATGGCTCTAGGAGTGAAAATCGGGCGATATATATACATGAGAGCTATATCTAAATCTGAACCGATTTCTATGAAATTCACCAGTAACGTCGAGAGTCATAAGAAAATCCTTCCCGTCAAATTTCGAGAGAATCGGTTAACAAATGACCATTTTATTGCATTATTACTGCAAATCGGACGAACATATATATGGGAGCTTTATCTAAATCTGAACCGATTTCAAGCAAACTTTTCAAGTATTGTGGTAGTCGTTGAGAAAGGCGTTGTACAAAATTTTCGGAAGATTGGTCAGTAAATGCGCTTGCAATGGCTCTAGGGGTGAAAATCTGGCTATATATATATATCTAAATCTGAACCGATTTCTATGAAATTCACCAATAATATCGATAGTCATAAGAAAATCCTTCCTACTAAATTTCGAGAGAATCGGTTAACAAATGACCATTTTATTGCATTATTACTGCAAATCGGACGAACATATATATGGGAGCTATATCCAAATCTGAACCGATTTCAAGCAAACTTCTCAAATATTGTGGTAGTCGTTGAGTAAGGTGTTGTACAACATTTTGGAAAGATTGGTCAATCAATGCGATTGCAATGGTTATAGGAGTGAAAATCGGGCAATATATATATGTGAGAGCTATATCTAAATCTGAACCGATTTCCATGAAATTCTCCAGTATTACCGAGAGTCATAAAAAAATCCTTCCCACCAAATTTCGAGAGAATTGGTTAACAAATGACCATTTTATTGCGTTATTACTGCAAATCGGACGAACATATATATGGGAGCTTTATCTAAATCTGAACCGATTTCAAGCAAACTTTTCAAGTATTGTGGTAGTCGTTGAGAAAGGCGTTGCACAAAATTTTCGGAAGATTGGTCAGTAAATGCGCTTGCAATGGCTCTAGGGGGTGAAAATCTGGCTATATATATATATCTAAATCTGAACCGATTTCTATGAAATTCACCAATAATGTCGATAGTCACAAAAAAAATCCTTCCTACCAAATTTCGAGAGAATCGATTAACAAATGACCATTTTATTGCATTATTATTGCAAATCGGACAAACATATATATGGGAGCTATACCCAAATCTGAACCGATTTCAAGCAAACTTCTCAAATATTGTTGTAGTCGTCGGGCAAGGCGTTGTACAAAATTTTGGAAAGATTGGTCAATCAATGCGTTTGCAATGGCTCTAGGAGTGAAAATCGGGCGATATATATATACATGAGAGCTATATCTAAATCTGAACCGATTTCTATGAAATTCACCAGTGATGACGAAAGTCACAAAAAAATCCTTCCTACCAAATTTCGAAAGAATCGGTTAACAAATGACCATTTTATTGCATTATTTCTGCAAATCGGACGAACATATATATGGGAGCTATATCCAAATCTGAACCGATGTTTTCCAAATTCAATAGGCTTCGCCGAAAAACATGCCTGTACCAAATTTGAAGACGATCGGATGAAAATTGCGACCTGTAGTTTGTACACAAATTAACATGGGCAGACGGACAGACAGACGGACGGACATAGCTAAATCGAATCAGAAAATGATTCTGGATCGATCGGTACTCTTATCAATGGGTCTATCTCTCTTGCTTTTGGGTGTTACAAACTAATTTACTAGGTAATAATACCCTGTACCACAGTAGTGGTGTAGGGTATAAAAACTAAAACAAGTAAACGCGTGCTAGGTTCGGCCGGGCCGAATCTTATATACCCTCCAGCATGCATCACATTTGTCGAGTTCTTTTCCCGGCATCTCTTCTTCGGCAAAAATAAGGATAACTGAGAAGATGCTATTAGAGCGATATCAAGATAATAACAATTTCGACCTCTAGAGGCTCAAGAAGTCAAGATCCCAGATCGGTTTGTATGGCAGCTATATCAGGTTATGAACCGATTTTAACCTTATATGGCAGAAATGTTAAAACTCATAATAAAATATGTCATGCAAAATTTCAGCCAAATCGGATAGGAATTACGTCCTCTAGAAGCTCAAGAAGTCAAGACACCAGATCGGTTTGTATGGCAGCTATATTAGGTTATAGACCGATTTGAAGCATACTTGGCACAGTTGTTGGATATCATAACAAATTACTTCGTGCGAAATTTCATTCCAATCGGATAAGAAGTACGCCCTCTAGAGGCTCAAGAAGTCAAGACCCAAGATCGGTTTAAATGGCAGCTATATCAGGTTATGGACCGATTTCAACCAAACTTAGCACAGTTCTTGGAAGTCATAGCGAAACACGTCACGCTAAATTTTAGCCAAATGGAATAGCAACTGCGCCCGATTTGGTTAAAAATTTGACAAAAAGTGTTCTGTTAGGATTTCTAATGACTGTGCCAATTATGGTTCAAATCGGTCCATAACCTTATATAGCTGCCATATAAACCGATCTTGGGTCTTGACTTCTTGTGCCTCTAGAGTGCGCAATTCTTATCCAATTGGAATGAAATTGTGCACGACGTGTTTTGCTATGACTTCCAAAAACTGTGCCAAGAATGGTTGAAATCGGTCCATAACCTGATATGTGTATATATACCGATCTGGAGACTTGACTTCTTGAGCTTCTAGAGGGCTCAATTCTTATCCGATTTGAATGAAATTTCGCACGACGTATTTTGTTATGATACCCAAAAATTGTCCTAAGTATGGTTTAAATTGGTCTATAACCTGATATAGCTGTCATATAAACCGATCTTGGGTCTTGACTTCTTGAGCTTCTAGAGGGCGCAATTCCTATCCGATTTGGCTGAAATTTTGCATGACGTATTTTATTATGATTTTTAACAACTCTGCCATATAAAATTCAAATCGGTTCATAACCTGATATAGCTGCCATATAAACCGATCTGGGATCTTGACTTCTTGAGCCTCTAGAGGTCGCAATTGTTATTATCTTGATATCGCTCTAATAACAGAGCAAATCTTTTCTTTTATCCCTTTTTTGCCTTTAAAGAGCTGCCGGACGAAGAACACGACAATTGGGATCCATGGTGGAGGGTATATAAGATTCAGCCCGGCCAAACTTAGCACGCTTTTACTTGTTTTATGTTCACGCTGGGATTTGAAGTCGGCGCCATAGGCGGACATGCAAATCTATGCGCCACGGTGAGCTCCTGTCATATAAACCGAACTCTTTATTAAAGTTATACGGGTCATAAGGTTACCCGATTTAGTAAAATTGGGTACAATGTGTTGTACTCGACCTTTCGACATCCATGTCGAATATGATCCTGATGGGTCTAAATTTAGATATAGCTGACATATAAATCAGTATCCCGTTAACGGTCTTTAACATTGAATTATGGTAGAACCCTTGATGTTCGTCCCGAGTTTGGTCCATACTGGACAATATTTCGATGTAGCTGCTATGGGTTCACAAATGGTACATTTTTGAATGAATTCGGAGAAAAGGTGGCTAATATTTATATCCGAGGTGGCGGCCCGGCCGAACTTTTTGCTTTTTTACTTGTCGATTGTTTATATTCATATTTGTATTTTTGATATTTGATATCAAAAATATGTTAAGGTTAATACGTTTCGGACTCTTGGTCATCATCCAATTCTAGTTAATTGTTTGTTTATTAAAAGAAAATTACTGGGTCACAGGGTGTATCTCTGGGGTAGAATATTTTGAAACAATGTTAAATAATTGCAACGCAATATAGCAAAAATAAAAAACAAACCATTAAGAAAACACATTCTCACATAATTCAGAAGATATTTTGGTATGATTCACGTGCTTGAAATATTTGTGAAGAGAATTCATATATAAGTGGTGTTATATTGCAAATGGCCATGATTTTATACCCACCACCGAAGGATGGGGCTTTATTCATTTTGTCATTCCGTTTGCAACACATCGAAATATCCATTTCCTATCCTATAAAGGATATATATATTCCTGATCAGCGTTAAAAATCTAAGACCATCTACCCATGTCCGTCCGTCTGTCTGTTAAAACCACGCTACAGTCTTTGAAAATAGAGATATTGAACTGAAACTTTGCACAGATTCTAGTTTTGTCCATAAGCAGGCTAAGTTCGAAGATGGGGTATATCGGATGATATCTGGATATAGCCCCCATATAGACCGATCCGCCGATTTAGGGTCTTAGACCCATAAAAGCCCTTCGATATCCTTCGTTAATTTGGCCCAGATCGGTCCAGAATTGGATATAGCTGCCATATAGACCGATCCTCCGATTTAGGGTCTTAGGCCTATAAAAACCACATTTATTATCCGATTTTGATGAAATTCGGGACAGGGAGTTGTGTTAGAACCTTCGACATCCTTCGTTAATTTGGTTCAGATCGGTCCAGATTTTAATATAGCTGCGATATAGACCGATCCTCCCATTTAGGGTCTTAGGCCCATAAAAGCCACATTTATTATCCAATTTTGCTGAAATTTGGGACAGTGAGTCGTCTTAGGCCCTTCGACATATTTCCTTAATTTGGCTCTGATCGGTTTAGATTTGGATATAACTGTCATAGAGACCGATTTCTCGATTTAAGGTTTTGGGCCCATAAAAGGCGTATTTATTGTCCGATGTCGCCGAAATTTGGGACATTGAGTTAAGTTAAGCCCCTTGACATACTTCTGCAATATGGCACAGATCGGTCCAAATTAGAATATATCTGCCATAGAGACCGATCTCTCGATTTTAGGTTTTGGGGCCATAAAAGGCGCATTTATTGTCCCATTTCGTTGAAATTTGAGACCGTGAGTTTAGCTAGGCTCTTCGGCGTCCTTCTTCAATTTGGCACAGATCGGTCTAGATTTGATTATAGCTGCCATATAGACCGATCCTCCGATTTAGGGTCTTAGGCCCATAAAAGCCACATTTATTGTCCGATTTTGTTGAAATTTGAAACAGTTCGTTTTGTTAGGCCCTTCGACATCTTTTTTTAATTTGGCCCAGATCGATTCAGATTTGGATATAGCTGCCATATAGACCGATTTCTCAATTTAAGGTTTTGGGCCCATAAAAGGCGTATTTATTGTCCGATGCCGCCGAAATTTGGGACAGTGTGTTAAGTTAAGCCCTTTGACATACTTCTGCAATATGGCACAGATCGGTCCAAGTTAGGATATAGCTGCCATATAGACCGATCTCTCGGTTTTAGGTTTTGGGGCCATAAAAGGTGCACTTATTGTCCCATGTAGCTGAAATTTGGAACAGTGAGTATAGCTAGGCTCTTCGGCGTCCTTCTTCAATTTGGTCCAGAACGGTCCAGATTTGAATATAGCTGCTACATAGAACGATATCTCGATTTAAGGTTTTGGGCCCATAAAATTCGCATTTATTTCGCCGAAATTTGGGACAGTGCTTTGTGTTAGGCTCTTCGTAATTTTTCTGCAACTTGGCCCAAATCGGTCCAGATTTGAATATAGCTGCCATGTACACCGATATCTCGATTTAAAAATCTTGGCCCCATAAAAGGCGGATTTATAATCCGATTTCACTGAAATTTGGCACAGTGGTTTATGTTAGGCTTTTCGACATCCGTATATGGTGCAGATCGGTTTATTTTTCAATATAGCTGCTGTACTTATTAGTAGTTGGTCCAAATCGGAACATATTTCGATATAACTGCTATGGGACATAAGGTATGCAATTTTCACCGGATTTTGATGAAAGGTGGTTTACATATATTACCGAGGTGCTAGGTAACCTTTTTACTTGTTCTACTAAGCAGCAGCGCGGAGACTAATTGTATATAAATGAGTGTTGTCCGATTAAAGTTAGATAAGGGTCTACCTTTTAATAGCCGTGTCCGAATGGCATGTCGCCAATGGGCACCTGTTTTTAGAGAAATTATACGCGGCGGTATATCTCATAAATGTTGACAGCATTTGCAGCATGAGATAATCACAGTTTCAAGTATTCTCAACAGACTTCCTGCCCTAAGGTTAGCAGACATGCTAAACTCTGCAACAGATGCTGGAGGCCACTATATATTGGGTTGCCCAAAAAGTAATTGCGGATTTTTCATATTGTCGGCGTTGACAAATTTTTTCACAGCTTGTGACTCTGTAATTGCATTCTTTCTTCTGTCAGTTATCAGCTGTTACTTTTAGCTTGCTTTAGAAAAAAGTGTAAAAAAAGTATATTTGATTAAAGTTCATTCTAAGTTTTATTAAAAATGTATTTACTTTCTTTTAATAAATCCGCAATTACTTTTTGGGCAACCCAATAATATATTGTATATGTATATGATACAGGGTATTGTGTCTTTGTATTTTATTGCCAATCCTGAATACGTTTACTGTTCGGCTGTGACTCTATAGCCTGGAATGATATTTTGGCCACTGTAGAGTCGATTCCTACAACCTAGAATCAAGTTTTGACGCACTCTTCACACCTACTTGAAACATCATAGTAGAGTGTACTCGAAAACGTGTGGCCTCAATAAAGACTACCTACATCACCAGCCTTGCTGTGTCGCTAGCAAGGTCGAATCGAAATCTTATCTCCGAAAGAAAATTAAATGATTACCAAAATATTAATTAAAAACCCCCTTGTTGATAGACTTTCTTTGCTTTCATTTGTAGGTTGTTAAATCATAAATAGTTGAGCAACGTTTCACTCAATTCCAGTGGGAGAAGCATTTTTCTTATCGTATACGAGAAAAGTAAAATCTCCCAGTGAAATGGTAGGTTTTTATACCCACCACCATAGGATAGGGGTATACCAATCTAGTCATTCCTCGAAATATTAATCTGGGACCCTATAAAGTTTATATATTCTGTATCGTCCCGACATTCTGATTCGATCTAGCCATGTCCGTCCGTCCGTCTGTCGAAATCACGATAGCGGTCGAGCACCTAGCCGCTTAAGATTTTGCACAGATACTAAATATTAATGTAGGTCGTTGGGGATTGCAAATGGGCCATATCGGTTCAGATTTAGATATAGCTCCCATGTAAACCGATCTCCCGATTTGTATTCTTGAGCCCCTAGAAGCCGCAATTATAGTCCGATTTAACTGAAATTTTGCACATAGTGTTCTGGTCCATAAGGTCCAAATCGACCATGAACCTGATATAGCTTCCACATAAACCAATCTCCCGATTTAATTTCTTGAGCCCCTGAAAGCCTACATTTTAATTCGATTTGAAATTTTGAACACTGTGTTTTATTATGACTTCCAACAACTGTGTCAAGTACGGTCCAAATCGGTTTATAATCTGACATAGCTTTCCTATAAACCGATCTCCCGATTTGATTTCTTGAGCCCTGACAAGCCGCAATTTTTGTCCGATTTGGCTAAAATTTTGCTCATGGTGTTATCTTGTGATTTCCAACAACTGTATCAAATACCGTTTGAATCGGTCAAGAACCTGATATAGCTTCCATATAAACCGATCTCCCGATTTGTCTTCATGAGCCCCTGTAAGCCGCAATTTTTGTCCGATTCGACTGAAATTTTGCACATGGTGTTCTGTTATGACTCTCAACAATTGTGCCAAGCACCGTCCAAATCGATCTATAACCTGATATAGCTCCCATATAAACCGATCTCCCGAATTGACTTCTTGAACCCCTGGAAGCCTCAATTTTCATCCGATATGGCTGATTCTGTTATGACTTCCAACAACTTTGCCAAGTACCGTCCAAATCGGTCTATAACCTCATATACCACACATACAAACCGATTTCCCGATTTGACTTCGTGAACCCTTACAAGCCGCAATTTTTGTCCGATTTGGCTGAAATTTTGCACATGGTGTTCTGTTTTGACTTTCGGTCTTTAACCAGATATTGCTCCCATATTTTAGCAGAATCCATGGTGGTGGGTTCCCAAGATACGGACCGGCCGAATATAGTCCGATCCGGGAGATCGGTCTATATGGAGTTGTCGGGAAGCCTTTAACTACTCACTGTTTCAAATTTCAGCAAAATCGGATGAAAAATAAAGTTTTTATGGGCATTAGGCCATTTATCGGAAAATCGGGCTATATAGCAGCTATACCTAAATATGGTTCGATTTGGCCCATACAAGAACTAAATCAGCGTGCATCAAAAAGACATATCTGTGCTTAATTTCAGCTCAATTTTTGAAGCCTGTAGAGTAATTACAACAGACGGACGGACAGACACACGGACATCGTTAAATCGTCTTAGAATTTTACGACGATCCGAAATATATATACTTTGTAGGGTCCGAAATTGATATTTCGATGTGTTGCAAACGGAATGACTAAATAAATATACCCCCTATCCTATGGTAGTGAGTATAGCATTGCTAGTTCCGAGAGATGGACTATCACCTCCCAGAGTTAATCTTTCGTTAACGCAATGCACCCACTACACGAATTTCTTTTCAATTCTAAATATTTTCGTAAAATTTTCAAAAGAGGTTAAAATTCTCATTATCCAGGGTTGATCACTACAACATTTTTTCCACCACATTCGAGTTCCTTTATTTTAAGTACCATATTACCTATATTCCTTACATTTTAACTTGGGAGGGAAGCTCCCCCTCGTCGAGCCCCAAAAAAGCTTGATTTTCGTTTGCCTGGGATCAATGAATTTTTTGGCTATGGGAAAATTTTGAATTTTTTGACCATTTGCCCTGTAAACTGTACTTTTGCCAGTCCATATACTTTCCGTTTTCCGCGCCCATATATCTTTTGAGCGATTCTAGTTGCAAATATAAACTAACGTTTGTAAATTCGGTATAATTGAGCTATTTAAAGAGATTTTTGAATTTCTTGTCTACAAACTATTAGACATGCTTGAATGTGATTTTATACCTAGCCGCTATTTAAGTTAATTTCCACAGTTGGCATCCCTGCCCATGTGAGAGCTTTCATTGCGGAAGCAGAGCAAGCATAGCCAGCCAGCCAGCCATTCATTCACTCACTAAAATGATCGAAACATAAGGCATATTTAAACAGAAGGCGCGATACTAACATGTTGATATGTATTTTGTTATCGCAAACTGTGTTTGTACACCACCTTACAAACATATTTACATAAATTTATGTGTAAACAAATTTAATGCGCCGCTAAGTATGGCTAGGGTGTTTAGTTGCTGTATTTTATGCTTCCAAAAAAACACATGGCGCAAGTTAACTGCGCTGCTACTGTACTCTCACTCTCGCTCTCTCTTGCTCTTTGAGAGCTCTGCTTACAGTAAGGGCAGCGTGACTTAAAAAGCATTGAGATAGCATAAGATAAGCGTTAAATTTTTAAATGTTTACTTTGAAATTCATTAAAGACATTTACAATTGTTTACACAGAACATTTTTTTCTCTTTTTGTGGTTTGCCATCTTTTGTAAATAAAATTTAATTGCATTATTATGCTGCTGTCGATTGATTGATCAAATTAGCGCACAATGAGCAGGCCCTCAACCTAAACATGTTCAAAATGCATTTTGTGTTAAGAGTACGCATTTTGGGGTCATTGTACCCTCATACTTAAAATGTACGATGGTACGCTTATGAATACCAAATAAACAATTCCCTATGATGTTGTGATGCGGCGTAGCACTACACATACATATTTCGCATGAATTTATTCATAATTATTGAATTTAAAAAACCAGAGTGAGAATATCCAAAACCGGACGTTGAATTTTGCCGCTTTTGCACACAAAGCTGACCGTCGTATCAACACATATCCGTATTTTGATAAGTAACTGGGTACAATAAAATAAAAGTGTTTTAAACCTGACCTACCGGCCAGCTGAAACGGGAATACATTCGTTAGACTTTGTTCAGAGAACTAGAATAATATACTCGAAAGTTATTAACCTGTTTAATTATTTTCTTAAATCAAACCCAACTTGTCTTGAAAAAGTTGAAATCTTAGAAGATCAGTTTTACCTATAAAATTTTTTTCAAAATGCAAACTGATTCAACAAAATAAATAATTAAACACATACTAATTCCAAGTAGGTAGGTATGTATTTTTAAGAAATGTCAGATACCGAAAGTTCAAGATGCTAAAATTCATTTTGGAAGCTGCAGTAATACCCTTATGAATTCCAACAAATTGGTACAGGCCCAATTTTTTATACCCTTCACCCACCCACTACAATTTACAGGTTAACGCTTAGTTCGATCGGGGCGAGACTACAACTCTCTTCCGATTACTGCCAAAATAAGTTGATTTGGCAGAGGCAAAACAGCTGATTTCGGCGAACGAAGTGACAGACATTCACTCATTGTGTTATAAACCGATCTCTCGATTTCACGTTTGGAGTAGATGGCACTATCGATGGCACTATCGATATTTTATTTTTTTATCTGAATATCGATTGATATTTTTCCGATCGATATCATCGGCAAAGTTAATGTTTTGAAAAATTTAACAAAAATAAGGGATCCGACACTGAGTGTATCCTATAAGACCCGTTGCGCCTATAGAGGGCACAACTTTCATAGGATTGGGCTGATATTTTGCACAATTATTTATTTCATGACTTCCAACTGACTTCTGTGCATTGATATTGCTTGTTTATAAATCGATATCCCGATTTGTATACCCTCCACCATAGGATGGGGGTATACTAATGTGGTAATTTAGTTTGTAACTCCTCGTAATGTTCGTCTAAGGACCCATAAAGTACATATATTCTTGATCGTCATGGCAGTTGAAGTCGATTTCGCCCTGTCCGTCCGTCTGTCTGTCGAAAGCATGCTAACTCCCGAAGGAGTAAAGCTAGCTGTTTGACATTTTGCAGTACTTCTTATAGGTATAGGTCGGTTGGGATTGTAAATGGGCCATGTTTTCATATAGCTGCCATATAAACCGATCTTGGATCTTGATTGCTTTAGCCACTAGAGGGCGCAATTCTTATCTGATTTGGCTGAAATTTTGCAGGACGTGTTTTGTTGTGACTTACAAAAACTGTGCCAAATATGGTTCAAATCGGTTCATAATCTGATGTAGCTGCCACATAAACCGATCTGGGATCTTGACTTCTTGAGCCTCTAGAGGGCGCAATTTTAATCCCATTTGGCTGAAATTTTGTGAAACGGCTTCTCCCATGTCCTTCAACATACGTGTCATATTATGGCCTGAATCGGTCTATAGCCTGATACAGCTCCCATATAAACCGATCTCCCTATTTTACTTTTTGAGTCCCTAAAGGGCGAAATTCTTATTCGAACACAATGACTTCTACTATGTTCTCCAACCGAAGGATGTGGGTATACTCATTTTTTCATTCCCTCTGCAACACATCGAAGTATCAATTTCAGATCCTATAACGTATATATATTCTTGATCAGCATAAAAATCTAAGACGATCTAGCCATGTCTGTCCGTCTGTCTGTTGAAATCACGCAACAGTCTTTAAAAATAGAGATGTTGAGCTAAAACTTTGCACAGATTCCTTTTTTGCCCATAATCAGATTAAGATCGAAGATGGGCTATATCGGACTACATTTGCATATAGCCCCCATATAGACCGATCTCTCGATTTAAGGTCTTGGGCCCATAAAAGGCGCATTTATTGACCGATTTTGCCAAAATTTGGTACAGTGAGTTGTGTTAGACGCCTTGACATCTTTTTGCATTTTGGCCCAGATCGGTCCAGATTTGGATATAGCTGTCATATAGACCGATCTCTCGATTAAAGGTTTTGGGCCCATAAAAGGCGCATTTATTGTCCTATTTCGCCGAAATTTGGGACAGGGAGTTGTTTTAGGCCCTTCGTCGGCCCTCTTCAGTTTGGCCCAGATCGGTTTAGATTTTGATATAGCTGCCATACAGACCGATCTCTCGATTTAAGGTCTTGGACTAATAAAAGGCGCATTTATTGTCCGATTTCGCCGCAATTTGGGACAGTGTGTTGTGTTAGGCCCTTCAACAGCCCTCTTCAATTTGGCCCAGATCGGTCCAGATTTTGATATAGCTGTCATATAGACCGATCTTTCGATTTAAGATCTTGAGCCGCTTAAAGTTTTGTTCAGTTGGTACTTATTTATGTGGGTATTTTAAATGAGACATATCGGTTCGGATTTGAATATATGTAGCTCCCATATAAACCGATCTTCCGATTTGCCTTCTTCAGTCCCTATAGGTCGCAGTTGCAATCCAATTAGGCTGAAATTTTGTACGTATTTGTCTGCTACGACTTGCAATACTTGTGGAAATTATGATTCGGACTATTGCCTGATATAGCTCCCATATAGACCGGTGTCTCCATTTCACGTTTGGAGCCTCTGGAAGTCGCAATTGTTATCCTCTTTGGCGAAAATTTAGCACATAGTGTTCTGTTACGATTTGCAACAACTGTGCTTAGTATGGTCCAAATTTGTCTATAACCTGAAATAGCTCCGATATAAGCCGATCTCCCGTTTTGGCTTCTACGGCTCCTAAAAGCTTCAAGTTTCGCTTGATTTGGCAAAAATTTGGTACGTAGAGTAAAATTATGCCCTTCAACTTATTTTGTGCAAATTTCTAGCTGAATACGTGGTGATAAGTTCCCAAGATCTGATCCGGCCGAACTTGGCATTCTTTAACGTTTTTTTACTAGATTGTATTAAATAATTGGATCTAAGGATTAGATCCTTAGATTGTCGACCGAATGTCTGTCGACCGAATGTCTAGCCTATGAATGTCGACCTTATCGCAGATATCTGTCATCGCGACCAAAACCTGCGAGGCCCAAGACTCTAGGATGAATACAATGCGTCAACCAACGCTCCCACATTCAGTGCCCTGTATGACTTTAGGACATTGATGAAAGATCGCCAGATTGCTTAGATAGACGAGTTTATGAGAGCGGTGAATGATGTCGTATAATTCTGATCAGATTTAAGGATAAGTGCGATCTGTCGGGGAAATATCATGTGGTCCGACGTGGATATCAATCTAGCATACGAATTTCGACCCTATCGCAGATATCAGTCATTGCGGCCAAAACCTGCGAGCCCCACAGCTCAAGGGTGAATACAATGCGTCAACCAACGCTCCCATATTCTGTAACCTGTATGACTTTAGAACACTGATTAAAGATCTCCAGATCGCTTAGATAGACGAGTTTATGAGAGCAGTGAATGTTGTGCTTCTTAGCAGACGTAGAGAGACCAAACCGAGTAAGGCCAGGTGATGGACTTGTGAGCTTAAGACGATGCGGTAGAATTTGGATGTGATTCCAAAAAGCCTGAAATTCCAATGCGGAGGGCTTTGTCTACAACAATTGTTAATGAAGAGCTTGGTGGATCACTCATGGAGAGTTGTACAAAACAATAGGGATGATCCATCCTGTGAGGTAGACCACGTGTGCCGGTGTGGTGAGCAACAGTATAGTTGCACGGCGGTTTTAAGATGGGGGACAATGTATTGACTTCTTTGAACGAGTGTGCTGTGGTCTTAAGGACTCATTCTTTCCTAAAGCAGATGAGCACGAACGTGCTTTCAGGGTGGAGTTGTTTGTTTCTCCTCCAAGTTTGTTTAGAGATAGAGGACATTGTCTGCCGTCTTAGGGGCGGATGGTCACCTGGCATGGAAAGTACGACTAGACAGATGT
The DNA here is from genome assembly GCF_963082655.1 of Stomoxys calcitrans. NCBI lineage: Eukaryota > Metazoa > Arthropoda > Insecta > Diptera > Muscidae > Stomoxys > Stomoxys calcitrans. Next base: position 167,895,221 of record NC_081555.1, on the reverse strand, counting down.
GTAAAAGTATTTGGAAGATTAGATAATGTCGAGCCGACAAGATATAACCTACTTCACCCGATATGTAGATGATTTCTCCGTATGTGGAAAGGTGTCCGAGTCGTTGTCCTTCTGAAATGTCTTGATCTATTGACGAGCAATCGAATATCGTATCATCGCATCAATCTCATCCCCGAGGAGGACTCATCTCCGTACCAGTTAGGTTTCGAGAGGAAAAGAGCACTGCTGATGCCTAGATCCATATGTCCTTGGCATATTTCTTTGATAGAAGAGCATGCGTAGTTGGTGCCAGCAAAACAGTTTGGAAGGATAGTAACCCAACCTTAGGGGTCGATCTGGCTCTATATGTGTGGATGGATATATGGATCATGATGGATCCTCTGTTGAGATGTTTGGCTGAGCCCTTTAGGATCAGTGCTTATGGAAATGACCCGCTCATCCTAGATGAAGGTGATTCCAGATCTGCTCTGGAAACTCTGATAAATAGGCCATGGAAACTCAGGATGAGCACGTCGTGGGCATGGGCGGGAAGTGACAGATTGTACTGGTGTTGACGTCGCTGAGGACAACCTCGTTACGATGTGTCTGAAGTGGATATTGTCAACAACGATTCGATATGGCGGAGAAACAAAGCGCTTGTCAAATATCTGGTAGTAACTGTTTCAGAGAGAATGGATTTCCTGGTCCATTTGGATCGGGTGAAGAAGAGAATGAATGGAGTAACCGGAAGGTTTAAGTGTGTTCTGGGAAGTATTAGGGGTCTTAGTCGTTGTACTGTTCGTTTCATATATGGTGGTATATTTGTTACTTGCTCTACTTATGGAGCACCTGTGTGGCATAGAATAGTCACGACTATCCTCGGAAGGAAAATGTCCAGTATTACCAGTTTGTGGCTATGGTGGCGTGCTTGCCCGTATGTAGGACTGTTTTGACAGATGCACCACAGTTTTTGTTTGGCGTGCCCCCGATTGAAATGCTTATGGGATACGCGGTTGTTGTGTACAAAGTGAGAAAGAGGATTTCATTAGTGCGCGAGGATTAGCTCACTCCTTTTGAGCAGTCAGATCTTAAGATCTTAGGGGGCTTAAGGAGCTCCTTTTTGATTTCCGATTTAACCAGTCTGGGACGTTTTGGACTCCAATGGCTGGTAGTCTTTTGACTACGAAGTCTTACCGAAGACTTTATTCTAAATAGTATCACGAGTATCACCCTAAGCCCAGTGTATACATAGAATAGAATATACACGGAATAGTCGGGAGTCGGTATACTTATGTTACAACCCCAACTGACAAGCCTATGTGAAAGGTAATCAGCCATGTAACACTTGTCTTATGTCGCGTCTCTGATATGTGAGAAATACCCCGTTGTACCTGAAAATTGTTGGTAAATTTTTATTTTAATGAGTTTTCATGATTTATTTTTAGGACGTGAACTCTTCACCTGTAAAAATCTATTACGATTTTAATAAAATTACACACTTTTTAGGACTTCAAATAAAACATCTCATTCAAATTCTTGTAAAGATAGGACCAAACTGTGGCCTCTACAGCCTTAAAGGCCATATCGGTTGAAAAATATATATGGGAGCTATATCTAAATCTGAACCGATTTTGACGAAATTGTCCACACATTTGAAGAAGTTCAATTAAACACCTCATGCCAAATTTTTTTAAGATCGGACCAAAATTGTGGCTTCTACAGCCTCAAAAGGCCATATCAGATGAAAGATATATATGGGAGCTATATCCAAATCTGGAGCGATTTTTACGAAATTTTCCACACATATGAGGAAGTTCAATTAAACACCTCATGCAAGATCGGACCAAAATTGTGGCTTCTACAGCCTTAAAAGGCCATATCGGATTAAAGATATAAATGGGAGCTATATCCAAATGTCGACCGATTTTGTTGAAATTTTCCACACATATGAGGACATCAAATAAAACACCTATTGCATAAAGATCGGACCATAATTGTGGCTTGTAGAGCCTTAAAAGAGCATGTTGTATGAAAATCTGGTCCAATTTTGACGAAATTTTGCACACATTTGAGGACGTCAATAAAACACCTCATGCAAAATGTTATAAAGATCGGACCAAAACTCTGGCTTCTACAGGCTTAAAACGCCAAATCGGATGAGATATATATATATATGTATATATATATATATATATATATATATATATATATATATATATATATATATATATATATATATATATATATATATATATATATATATATATATATATATATATATATATATATATATATATATATATATATATATATATATATATATATATATATATATATATATATGTATATATATATATATATATATATATATATATATATATATATATATATATATATATAAATATATATATAAATATATATATATATATATATATATATATATATATATATATATATATATATATATATATATATATATATATAAATATATATATATATTTATATATACATATATATATATATATATATATATATATATATGGGAGCTTTATCTAAATCTGAACCGATTTTTTGCAAAATCAATAGCTTTCGTCCTTGGACCATAAAAGAGACTTGTGCAAAATTTCATGACAAGCGGACACCTGCACCATGATCACAAGATTTCTATACCCTACACCACCACTGTGTTGCATTGCCATATGGCAACACAAGGGAGATCGGGGTTAATGGAATTTTCTTGAGGAAAATTTTAGTTCAAGCCTTAAGTGGTGTGCCTAAGAATTCCAAAAAACAAGCCTTTTTTTAAATTCCGATTAAATATATGTAGGTAGGTATTTCCTAATTTCTATAACTTTATATGTATTCAATCAAAGAAAAAAACGAATCTGGTATTTTTCATCCATAAAAACTCAAATGGCCCAAATTCGTTTTAAATTGTGCCCTGCTGACCACACCAACTAATTACATAGCAGAGAAATGTATGGTACACATTTAATAAAATCATTAATAAAGAGAGTCAGTTATCGTATAATCTTGGAGCAATTTGTACAAATATTTCTCCACTCCACAAAGGGGCTTGCCAAACGAGAGAGAGAAAGAGACAAGAAAATTGAAGAGATGTCGGAAAACCTTAAAACATATACAAAGCAAACAAACAAAGTCACAAAATATTTAATATTTACAAGAATAAAGAATAGGTGTTAAGTAGACGAATTGCCTGCATAAAAGCTTGATGTTAATTAATATTCACTGAGTTTTAGTTTGTTTTAATTGATTACTTATGTTTAACTTACAGCTACCTCTTTAGATTGTAAGTCCCCCATTCGTATTTGTCATCTGCTACTAAAAACAAAAGCATTCACTGAAGAAACGAAAACAAAGCAAACTCTCCCTCGCTCTCACTAACCGGCTTTTAGTGGCATTCTCTGGGAGACTAAGCACACATTCAAGATACTCTGTACTTTTGGCATTTATTTACCCACAACCATACATATATGTCGCACTAGTCAGACTACTAAACTTTCAATTGATAAAACTTAGTTGAGAACTCTGAGTACAATAAAATAGTGCACAGTGAAACGAACTCAATGAACTTGAAGATATAGGAATAAAAGTTCAAACATGTGGGCAATGAAATAAAATGGTTATGCGGTTGGGCTTAAACAAAGTAATGACAAATTTTATTGAAAGAAAAAATGTAAAAATGGCAAATCACTCAAAAAATATCCTCACAGCAATAAGAAAATGGCCTGAAGTGCTGTTTAATCTCTTATCTGTTGCATGTATTGGCCTTATAACGAAGCTTAAACTCCATTTACACTACTCATTAAATTCGGATTTAAGGCCCTCGTCAGCTGATTTTATAAAGAGAAAAAAGACGATCGCGCCATTAAATCCGGATTTATAGAGCAGTGTAAATGGGGTTTAACGTGTCGTTAGAGATAAATCCACAAATCAGTGATGAGAAATGAGATTGGCAAAATGGTATCAAAAACAAGAAAAAAAAATTACTTTTTGTAGCCAAAAGGTACCAATATTTTACACGGTCATAACTTCATCTCATTACTAAAACATATGCACTTCAAATGTCTATGTCTATTAGTGCAGTCTGATTGAAGTTTTTAGTTCAATAATAAGGCACCTCCTCGTTATAGCCGAGTTTGAACTCGGACTATAGCTTTAGTTAGCTCCTATATAGACCGATCTGCTAATTTTATCTTTTGAAGGCGCATATTACATTAGATTGCTTTTAAACTAGGAATAATCAAATGCATTAGTCTTTTCTATATGGTTTCCAAATATGGTCCCCTTTGATCTAAGTTTCGACGTAGCTCCATGTAAATCGAACTGAATTCAGTTTTTGGGGGCGTATTTTTCATACGATTTCCATATAGTTACGAGTTAAATTAGCTCCTTCTACTGATCTTCTAAATACTTTTCACATTTCAGCTGACATTTTGTTATAGTCATCTTAAAGACCAATTTCTTAATGTGCATTTTGTCGATTTTGATGAATATGCCTAACAAAGGTTCAAAACCAGCACCCTAATATTGTATTTGTAAAAGGTTTAATAGGTAAGGCATAAGGTTTGTATACACCCGTTTGATCCGGCTAAATTTCATGCCATTTTTTTTTTGTTCTAGTGAAAGGGCAAATGCAGTTTCTGGAAGTATCATTTTCATGTCTGGAGCTGAATCTACTAAATTCTGGTGGAATTTCTTGGTTTACATCACTGATCTATAATCAAAGGAAGAACTTTAGGACTGAGAAATAGATTTTTGCTGATTCGGACAGCTAATGGTAATGCCAATTGTAGAATTTGAACTTTTTCCTTTCTGCAGTCTTTGAATATATAATATAAAATATTTATTCTTGAAAAGGTACCAAATGTCTGGCGGCGGTACCGTAGTACTTTCGATGTTCAAAATTATCGAAAAAAAGCACCAAAGTATCAAAATTATAAACCCAGCCACAAATGTTAATTCCTCGCGAACGTTGCTATTCAATTCCCTCCGAAATCACCAATTCCCTTAAATTCCTAGAATTATTGTAGTGAACTTTGAACTGTTCAGTCGTCTTTGATTCAGACCATAATCGAAATGGATGTTAAAAGTTACAGCAGAATACCATAGCGCCATTTTAGTGATGGTAAGTTTAGGTAAAGTTAGGTTTAAGTGGCAGTCTGGCATCAGACTCACATAGACGTTTTCGACCATTGTGATACTACAGGAACACAAGAAATAAAGTGTCTTCTAGTTCCTACCGTTGAACCATTCAGATCGCTTTAGAAAGCCCAATAACTTGCGAATGTTCACATCTGCCAAATCAGACAGGTTCTCAAAGAAATGAGAACCTAAGGTGGAACTCCTTCTGACTGCTAGTGCAGGACACACACACAGAAGGTGTTCTATAGTCTCCTCTTCATCGATGTCCTCACAGCTACTGCAAGATTCGTTGCTGGCAACCTTCAGTCTGTCAGCATGTTTTCCGATTAGACAGTGACCTGTCATGACGGACACAATGGCTGAGATGTCTGTTCTAGCCAATGACAGCAAAGCAGTAGACCCATTCAAGTCTAGATTAGGCCACATAGAAATCATAAACTATTTTTTCTCTCCGGAAACTCTACCCAAAAAACCGAAAATACAAAGAGGAAGGATGGGGATATATTCATTTTGTCATTCCGAAATATCTATTTCCGAACTTATAAGGTATATATATTCTTGATCACCGTACAAATCTAAGACGATCTAGCCATGTCCGTCCGTCTGTCTGTTAAAATCACGCTACAGTCTCCAAAAATAGAGGTATTGAGCTGAAACTTTGCACAAATTCTTTTTTGTCCATAAGCAGGTTAAGTTCGAAGATGGGCTATATCGGACTGTATCTTGATATAGCCCCCATAGAGACCGATCAGCCGATTTAGAGTCTTGAGCCCATAAAAGCCACACTTATTATCCGATTTTACTGAAATTTGGGGTAGTGAGTTGTGTTAGGCCCTCGAAATCCTTCCTTAATTTGGATACAGCTGCCATATAGACCGATCCGCCGATTTAGTGTCTTAGGCCCATAAAAGCCACATTAATTATCCGATTTTGCCGAAATTTGGGACAGTAAGTTGCGTTAGGATGTTCAGATGGGTTAATAAACAATCAAATTTCAAGCAAATATGTTCAAACTTTAATAAATACGGTACACATATGAAAATATTATTGCAAATTACCCAAAGTCTGAGGAACATATATATGGGGGCTACATCTAAATCTGAACCAATTTGGACCAAACTTTTTAGATATTGTGGTAGACATCGAGGAAAGAGTTGAGCACAATTTTAGCAATATAGGCCAATAATGCGCTTGCAGTAGCTCTAGAAGTGAAAATCGGGTGAAATACATATAAGGCAGCCATATATAAATCTGAACCGATTTCTATGAACCGACCAGTAATATAAAAATACATAAGAAAATTCTTCCTTCTAAATTTTGAGAGAATCGGCTAACAAATGAGCACTTTAATGCAGTATTAGTTCAAATCTGACGAACATATATATATGGGAGCTATATCTAAATCTAAACCGATTTCGACTAAACTTTTTAGATATTGTGGAAGTCGTCGAGAAAAGCGTTGTGCAAAGATTGGTCAATAAATCCGCTTGCAGTGGCTCTAGGAGTGATGAACGGGCGATATACAAATAACCATTTTATTGAATTATTACAGCCAATTGGACGAACATATATATGGGAGCTGTATTTAAATCCCAACCGATTTCGACTAAATTTTATAGATATTGTGAAAGTCGTTGAGGAAAGCGTTGTGCAATGTTTTGGGAAAATTAGTCAATCTCTCTTCCTTCTGGGTGTTACAAACAAATGCACTAAGTTATAATTCCCTTTACCACAGTAGTGGTGTAGGGTATAAATATTGTGGTACACTTTTAAGCAATAATACTAAACTGTTGTATTTTCCAATTATTTTAAAATAAGATAAAACTTAGTCATGTAGAAGAAGCATGTATTGCCTCTGTTAACGATTATTTGGGCTTGTCATATTATCGTCAGATTCACTAAAACTATTTTCCTCTTGAGTTTTATCCGTGGCATTTGTTATAGCTCTAATTTCATCATAGGACAAAGCATCAAATTTAGAATCATTATCATAACTCCTGAGCCATCTTTCTATATTCTCAGGGAAAAATCGTTCTTTACATCATCATTAGCACACAATAATGCAGTAAATCTCTCCATTGACACCTTATGTCTATGACTATAGACTGATTCATCATGGCATACCAAACTGCTTTTTGGCAAATACTTCCAAAATAGGCCAGTTTAGTTTTGTTTGATATTTCAAACGTCATCATATCCGTAAATTGCGCTTATACTCCACTAAAATCGTGACAAATAAAAAATACTAAAATATATTTTTTATCCCGGATAATGGAGGTTACCGAATAATCGTGGTCCGACGGTATTATCCGAATTACAAAATTTGTTTTACATATTTTTCTGTTATAACTAAAATCTGTGCAATTACGGTCCAAATCAACCAATAACCTGATATAACTGCCATATAAACCGATATTACAATTTGTATTCTTCGTGTGGAGAATCTATTCATGACGAAAGGCTATTAAGACTTACCCTGCTTTTACTTCTTACCATAAGCTTTTATTGTTCCCTTCATATAAATGGTTTCCGACCACTGTGGCTTGTTGCTTGACTGCCCATATATTTTTTTATTATAACAAATTGTGTATTTTGCGGTTAGTGTGGTCGGACAGTCGGTGGTTGTCGTCGTCGTCATCGTGTGCGGTTCAATTTCGCCTACTCTGCCGCTCTTGCTGCCCTCGCACTCATATATGTGCACGAAGCGGTCGAACGATTTACTGCGAATATGATGAAGTGACGTAGACGTAAATGTACGTCGCGCTCAACAACGCTACACAGCAACAGCAATCGTGTGTCAAAATTCAGAAGAGAATTGATAGTCTGTGCTTTCGGGAGGTAATTCTAAAACCCAGACGTTGAATTTTTTGCGGTTTAATAATTCTTGTGTCAGTTGCTTCGCAGTCGCTAAACACGCCGTGCGCGTTTTTGTCTTTCTTCCCAAGATTCTAATTCTTTCATGTCTAAACATACGTATATGTACAGATAGATATATGAACGCGTGTGCTTTTGTTGTTGTCATCCATTTGCTGATGGATCTGTAATTGTGAAAAAATTGTTTTGAAAAAGAAAAAATTCAATCTCTTATGATTGTTTATAAACCCCAGAACGTAGAAACGAAGACGAGGCAGAAGCAGAGGGTGGAGACAGCAAAGGAATAGCCATCCAAATAAAAGTGTTTTCTATCGTTTTGTTTTTATTGCAACGTTATTGTTTGTTGTGCTTTCGACCATTTATTCGCCTCTGTTTTTTGGCTATTCTGTTGTAATCGCATCTTCTCTGTCGAGTGGTGGCCATGGTAGATGCCACTACAATTCTTCTGATTGTTATTACCATATTGACGGCGGTGTTCGTGTGGTCGCGTCGTACATATGTCTATTGGCAACGGCGTCGCGTCAAATTCGTGCGGCCCAATCATCTGTTGGGCAACCTTAAGGATGTGTTGAAAATGCAAAACTCCTTCGCTTTGCAATTGCGCGATTTCTACTTCAATGAACGATTTGTGCGTGAACCCTTGGTGGGCATTTATTTGTTCCATCAGCCCGCTTTGTTGTTGCGTGATCTGCAAGTGATACGCCAAGTGTTGATCGAGGATTTTGTGAACTTTTCGCATCGCTTTTCGAAATGTGATGCGCATCAGGACAAAATGGGGGCGTTGAACTTGTTCTTTGCCCGCAACCCCGAATGGCGTGATATACGTACGAAATTGTCTCCTGTCTTTACATCTGCCAAACTTAAGCAAATGTTTTCTTTAATGGAAGAGGTACAAAAAAATTATCAGCATAACATGACATGGCATCAGTCTGGCATCATCTCTTGTTGCTTTTGCATCTCTCTCTCTCTTTCACTTTTGATCATGAAATTTTGTGCATGCACGCCTTACTCTCTGTTTTGGTTGGCGTGTCATTTTTACAGTGTTGCCAAGAGTGGAAAATAATACAAAAAACAAGTGTTGAGCGGAGTGTTAAAAAAATCGTCTTATAAACGAGCAGCGAAAATATAACAGTGATTTGAAAATAAATTTGATGAAACATAGGAAATCCCTTTTTGGGAAAGTCTAAAGAAATATGAAATCATTCACCTGACGTAAAAGACAAGCATAGAATTTGAGAAAGCCGCATTTAGTCCAAATCTATGCGAATGATTTATATGAGGATGTGGGAATTGAAGGAATTAAATGTATTTCACATACCTATTCGGTTAAAACAATCTTTAAGGTTACTGCAAACGAACTACTTAGAATTTTTCGTAGTTGTAATGCAGCCATCTGAACCATATTTGGTGTGGTTACTGGGAATCATAAATGTACTTAATGAACCAAATTTCTGCTATATCGGAGTATAACTAACTGTAGACTTCCAGGGGCAACCAAATCAGCTGATTGTAACTGACTTGCCAGCGAGCTCGAATTATCAGTGTAATGTTATGTTTGACGCTACTGCATGATATTAGGTGTGTTCGCGAAATTTTTTCGCGATTACTTTTTCTAGATAATAGATTTTGAAGCAAAAAAAAAAACTTGCCAATTTCATTGAGTAGGACATTCCACTAGTGTTTCAAAAAAGTAACCGCGAATGTCATAGCCAAACTTAGAGTCTAATATACCATTTTCCATTTGGATCTAAGTTTGATGCTGCAAATTATCAAACCATGAACTGTAGTCCCTACAAACGGGAGGATAGAGGGCAATAGTACGGTACTGCACCCACAGAAAACAGTTTTCTGAAAATAGCAAACACTGTGCTGAATATTATTAGTTAATTTTGTTGCTATTGTAGCAGTAGTTCTGTTATTACAGCTGTAGTACTGAAATTTCAGAGAAGCAGACTTACTGCTGAAAGGTCTGTTGTTTGCGGAAAATAACTGCTGCTTAAACATGAAGAGGATGTTAGAAGAAATAAGTAAATGTGTGCTAAGTTCGGCCGGGCCGAATCTTATATACCCTCCACCATGGATCGCATTTGTCGAGCACTTGCCACGGTATCTCTTTTTAGGCAAACAAAGAATAAAATAACAGAATTGCTGTATTATTGGAAAAATATCAAGTTGTGGTTCATTTCGAACCATAATTGAACTGAATATTGGAGACCATAGTAGAAGTCATTGTGTTAGGTTTCAGCCAAATCTAGTAAAAATTGCGCACTTTAGGTGGAGATCGGTTTATAGGGGAGCTGCACTAGGCTATAAACCGATTCATGCCATTTTCGATACGTATGTTAAAGGTCATAAGAGAAGCCGTTGTACAAAATTTCAATAAAATCGGATAAGAATTGCGCCCTCTAGTGGCTCAAAAAGTCAAGACCCCAGATCGGTTTATACGGCAGCTATTCCAGGTTATGGACCGATTTGAACTATTCTTAGCACAGTTGTTAAAAGTCATAACTAAACACCTCAAACAAAATTTCAACCAAATCGGATAATAATTGCGTCCACTAGAGGCTCAAGAAGTCAAGAGCCCAGATCGGTTTATATGGCAGCTATACCAGGTTATGGACCGATATGAACCATTCCTACTATAGTTGTTGGAAGGCATAACAAAACACGTCATGCAATATTTCAGCCAAATCGGATAGGAATTGCTGACTGTAGAGGCTCAAGAAGTCAAGACCCCAGATGGGTTTATATGGCAGCTATGTGAGGTTATGGACCGATTTCAACTATCCTTAGCACAGTTGTTGAAAGTCATAACAAAACAACTCAAACAAAATTTTAGCCAAATCGGATAATAATTGCGTCCTCTAGAGGCTCAAGAAGTCAAGATCCCAGATCTTTTAGAATGGCAGCTATATCAGGTTATGGACCAATTTGAACCATTCTTACTACAGTTGTTGAAAGTCCCAACAAAACACGTCATGCAATATTTCAGCCAAATAGGATAGGAATTGCTCCCTGTAGAGGCTCAAGAAGTCAAATCCCCGGATCGGTTTATATGGCAGCTATATTAGGTTATGTACCGATTTGAACTATTCATAGCACAGTTGTTGAAAGTCATAATTAAACACCTCATGCTAAATTTCAGCCAAATGGGATAATAATTGCGTCCTCTTGTGGCTCAAGAAGTCAAGACCCTGATCGGTTTATATGACAGCTATATCAGGTTATGGACCGATTTAAACCATACTCAGCACAGTTGTTTGAAGTCATAATTAAACACCTCATACAAAATGTCGGCTCAAGAAGACACGACCCAAGATCGGTTTATATATACTTTATGGGGTTTTAGGCGCATATTTCGAGGTGTTACAAACAGAATGTCGAAATTAGTATACCCCCATCCTATGGTGGAGGGTATTAAAGGCAACTTTATGGCAGCTATATCCAAGTCTGAACCGATTTGGGCCAAGTTTCAGAAAAATGTCGAAGAGCCTAACACAACTCACTATCCCAAATTTCGACGAAATCGGACAATAAACACGCCTTTTATGGCCTCAAAACCTTTAATTGAGAGATCAGTCTATATGGAAGCTATATCCAAAACTGGACCGATCTCAGCCAAATTGAAGTAGAATATCGACTGGCCTAACACAACTCACTGTCTCGAATTTCAGCAAAATCGGTTAATAAATGTGGCTTTTATGGGCCTAAAACCCTATATCTGCAGATCGGTCTATATGGGGGCTATATGAAGATATAGTCCATCTTTGAACTTAACCTGCTCATGGAATCGGTGCAAAATTTCAGCTCAATATCTCAATTTTTAAAGACTGTAGCGTGAGTTCAACAGACAAACGAACGGACGTGGCTAGATCGTCTTAGATTTTTACGCTGATCAAGAATATATATACTTTATAGGGTCGGAAATGGATATTCCGATGTGTTGCAAACGGAATGACAAAATGAATATACCCAAATAAAGCAAAAAATCAGAGTTTATCGTGGAGTAATTACATTTTTTAAATTTCCCAGAAAAGCTTTAAAACGACCACCGAGTCCTAAATGGATGATATGCCGATACGTGTATGCGCCCTGTATGTGTGGAAAATTTTAAATTTAGGCTATCTTGACTTCGACGTTTTGTTTATTATTTTGGCAAACTGCGCTGATTAGTGCAGCGTAGTAATTAGTTTAGTATTTTCCTTCATGTTTTATTTGCAAATCTTAAAATTGCGATGAAAATGTATATAATCGATGATACTAGAATGCATCCAATGTCATTGGTTTTAAAAATGCAATGCAAATTAGTTTAAAATGGCAACACTGATTACTACTCAATTGTACACAACATCATCTCCTTTCACTTTCATGCTCTCTTTATACAAACAGACAACAACATAAACAGAGTTGCCCCATTTCAATAATATACGTCTTCTTTTCTTTCTTTGCTCCTCTCTTTTCAACTAAATCTTTCACATTTAGATTGGCTACGATTTAGAAACCTATTTGGCCAAGCTGACCAAAGACATGAAACACAATAACAGCGATGGACCCATAGTGCAAATCAAGGATATTTGTGATCTCTATAATACTGACATGATTGCCAGCATAGCCTTTGGCCTGAAAAGTTATTCATTGCGCAACACTATGCGCTCCCAGTTGGGTGGGCATAGTCATGAAATGTTTGCCATCACCTATCGGCGGGCAGTGGATTTGTGCCTAATTTTCATAATACCCAAGTTAGTTAAATTTCTACGTCCCCAACTGTTTACATCTGACCATACCGAATTTATACGTCGTTTAGTTGTTGGCGTACTGGAGGATCGTGAACGTAACGGTATCATGCGTAATGATCTCATCGAGACATTGTTGACCTTTAAGAAAGAGGCCGAACTAAATCAGGACAAAACACATTTTGCCCATCAACAAGACTATCTGGTCGCTCAGGCGGCTGTCTTCCAGCTGGCTGGAATACAAACATGTTCATCAACATTGGCATTTGCCCTCTATGAGTTGGCCCGCCATCCCAAGTTGCAGGAACGTTTACACTTAGAAATAGCACAGATCATAAAAGACTATGGCAGCACGCTGAGCTTTGAACATGTGGAGCGAATGACATATTTGGGTATGGTGGTGGACGAAACGCTGCGCAAATACCCCATAGTGCCATTTTTGGAGAGAGAGTGCACGCCGTTGAATAGAAAGCGATTTGTATCATTCCGTCCAAATGCTGAATGCATGGCCAGGAGAGGCATGCCGGTGTATATATCAAATTTAGCTTTACATTATGATCCTCAGGTGAGTAGAGAATGCTAAATGTACGAAAGTTTCAAAAGATCGATTTAAGTGGATTTTTTTTGCCCCTTATGGTAACCGGAAAAAAATCAAATTGTGGGTCCCATACCTAGGAGACATATAAAGCTGCTATTGGACGATATGTATTTGTCATATGACATGTCAAATTTAGCATATGTAAAAGTTATACACAACGTCTGATACATATGACGTATATGACATTTATAGTGGGAGTCATATGGGTACAGAATTTGACATGTCATATGACAAATACATATCATCTGAGAGCAGTTTGAGATCAATGTATCGATTAAGGCGGGTTGTTGTTTGCACCCTCATAATGATCCAAAACAACGAACTTGTTACCAAATTTGGAGCTGTGTTACTGAGGGGAACCCATGACCCCTTACCTTACATATAAGATAGGTGAACGCTAGTATTTGTTTAGAACTTTGTGGCAAACACGAATTAGATAAATAAATTTAATGTGCTGTTACTGAAGGGAACATCCTACCCATAAAAGCCCACGACCGGACCTGCGAAGAGAGCGGGATAATATTGGACTAAAGTGGAATTTGTTATGAAGTAAATTCCAAATCTCCTCCCAAAATTTCGGGCGATGTTCTTTGGGGACCTTTAAATCCCCCAGAAACCTTCAAAAGAGACCTGTGGACTAATCGTGACAATAAGGGAATTTAGGAGTAGAGTCCAAATAATAAAAAGTATTTGCGACTATAGAATAAATCTAAGGAAAGTGGGGCCACCCCATCCCAAAAACCTTCACAGCGGACACGTCAAATGATGAGAAAAATATGGTACTTAGATGAAAGGTATTTGGGAGCAGGATATGAATCTTTCTTTGAAATTTGGTACAATTTTCTAACTATCCCCCAATGGTCCTGAGAGGACCATTGCAGTCCAAAACCTACACAGCAAGCTTGGCAACAAGTGTGGACAAATTGCGAATTAAATTATCGGAAGTGGAATACGAATCGCTCTTCGAATTTTGGTCCCAGTGTTAAAGGTAGCTGCCTTATATTCATTTCTGGACCGTTCATTATAATATGGGCATCAAATCAAGGTAAGAGAGTAAAAATTAAAAAGTAATTTAAGAGTAGAAAGTTAATGTAACCCCATAAAAAAAACAAGGGACATGTCGACTGATGAGGACAATATGGGATTTACATGACAAATATTGTCGTAATCAGTACATAGGCCGTTTGTGTTGGGCCTTCCAAGGGATGTTTAACATATTAAATTTTAAGTGACTTGTTGTCAACCTTGGCTATTAGATTCGATCTCTGCTCCCAAAGAGCTTTCATTTGATACTCATATTGCCCCAATCGGCTAACATTCCCGTTTGGGTGGGGTCTTCCCTCAGGTCATTCAGTAAAAATATCCTTTAGATTGGGTCCTTCTACATTAGACCGCGAATTTTTTGACAAATTCGAATTTAAGGACCCATGTTCAAATTTGGATATAACATTCGCATGCTTCTTCCTTTTATCTTTCATTTGATGCCCAATTTGTCCCAATCAGTTAACATGACCGTTTGGGTGGGGCCTTCCCATAGGTTGGTTAATGCCAAATATTATGATAAATTTGAATTGAAAGGTCTTGTTCTCATATTTGGACACTAGATTCCCACTCCACTTATAACTAACGTTCATTTGATACCCAGTTTGTCCCAATCGTTGAGCATGTATATTTGGGTGTGACCATCCACTAGATTGGTAGAGTCCAAATTTGTTGACAAATCCAATGTATGGGACTTGTTAACTAATTTGGATGATAAATTCGCAATCATCTCCCAAATACTTTTCATTTGATACCCATATTGTCCCAATCAGTTAACATGACCGTTTGGGTGGGGCCTTCCCCCAGGTTGCTGTACTTAAAATATTATGTAAAATTCGACTAAAAGGGACTTGTTCCCACGTTAGACCCGAAATTTTTGGACAAATTCGAGTTTAAGGGGATCTTCTTCAAATTTTGATATGTCATTCGCACGCTTCTTCCATTTACCTTTTATTTGATGCCCACATTGTGTCAATCGGTTAACATGCCTATTTGGATGGGAACTTCCCCCAGGTTGCTTTTCCTAAATTGTTTGATAAATTAGAGTTTAATGGACTTGTTACCAGATTTGTATAAGGGATTCGCACTCTACTCCCAAATATCTTTAATTTGATACCCTTATTGTCCCAATCAGCTAACATGCCCGTTTTGGTAGGGTCATTCCCCAGGTTGCTTGATGGCAATTTTTTACAATAAATTCAAGTTTCAGGGATTTATTTCCAAAGTGTTGAATAGCTTTTCACTCTAATCCCATATACATATCATTTGATACCCATATTTTCCCAATGGCTTAACATGACCGTTGGGGTGTGGCCTTGCCATAGATTGGTTGGTGCCAAATTTTGTGATAAATTGGAGTTTAAAGGTGTTGTTATCAAGTATGGACACTAGATTCGCATTCCACTTCTAACCACCGTTCATTTGATACCCATGTTGCCCCAATCTTTAAACATGGCTATTTGGGTGGAGCCTTCCACTAGATTGGTAGAGTTCAAATTTGTTAACATATTCGAGTTAAAGGGACTAATTTCCCTATTTAAATGTTAAATTCGCAATCATCTCCAAAATACCTTTCATTTGATACTCATATTGTCCCAATCAGTTAACATGACCGTTTGGGTAGGGCCTTCCCCCAGGTTGCTTTACTTAAAGTTTTTATGACAAGGGACTAATTTCCCTGTTTATATGCTAAATTCGCATTCATTTCCAAAATACCTTCCATTTGATACCCATATTGTCCCAATCAGTTAACATGACCGTTTGGGTAGGGCCTTCCCCCAGGTTGCTTTACTTAAAGTTTTTATGATAAGGGTCTAATTTCCCTATTTAAATGTTAAATTTGCAATCATCTTCAAAATACCTTTCATTTGATACCCATATTGTCCCAATCAGTTAGCATGACCGTTTGGGTAGGGCCTTCCCCCAGGTTGCTTTAAATAAAATTTGTATGATAAGGGACTAATTTCCCTATTTAGATATTAAATTTGGAATTATCTCCCAAATACCTTTCATTTGATACCCATATTGTCCCAATCGGTTGGGATGACCGTTTGGGTAGAGCCTTCCCCTAGGTTGCTTTACTTAAAATTTTTATGATAAATTTCACTTTAAGAGACTTGTTCGTGAATTTCGATATCAGATTACTTCTACTTCTAAATACTTTTCATATAATACAGATATTGTCCCCACAGGTAAACATGTCCGTTTGGTTAGTTTTTGCCCAGTTTTAGACCTAAATTTTTTTGAAAAGTTCGATTTAAAAAGACTTGTTAAAAAATTTTAATATTAAATTCGCACTATGCCAAGTACCTTTCATTTGATATATACTTTTGTCCCAATCGGTAAACATTCCCGCTTGAAAGTCGAGTAATAAATATAACATTTTGTTTTAATCGGTCACCCTTCAGCTAAATCTGTAAATTTAAGGTAAGGGGGAGGATTCTCTTCCTTCGGATATAAAAAACTTATGTTCCCGGGCTACGAATTTCAAAAAGAAACAAACCGCAATACACTTACCCACTTAAGAAACTCAAAGTGAGATAGGGAATCCAATCTTTGAAAGACTTATGTTTTATTTAAAAATTCTAATTCTACCATTAAAAATTTGAATTTTCATTTCGTTTTCTCATTCTTTCCTTACAGTATTGGCCAGAACCCGAACTCTTTGATCCGGAACGCTTTTCGCCGGAACAAAAGAAATCTCATAAACCCATGACATATCTGCCGTTTGGTGCCGGACCCCATCATTGTATTGCCCAGTCATTGGCCCTGCTGCAGGTCAAATTGGGGCTGTTACACTTCCTCAAGCGCCATCGAGTGGAATGCTGTGATAAGACTGTCAATAGCATCAAGTTTGATAAGCGTTACGCCCTGCTAACACAGCAGGGTGGTATTTACTTAAGACTTGTTGAAATTTAAGTAGTTTTAAGAGACAAAGACAAAAACACACATACATAGACACGCACACCCACACACATATATTCATGCACACCAAGTTTTTATTGTTTTAATTTTTTTTTTTTAAATGGTATTTTATAAAATTAAGAAAATAAAACGAACCACCTTTTTATATGGAACTTTTCAAATGACTCAAGAATAAACGCATGTTTCATTGCTAGGCTATAGAGAATGCTAAAAATATTAGCAGAAGCTTCTGGAAATTTGATATGCATCTTTCAAAGGTAGGTGTGTCATAAAATTTTAGTTTTTCGTTAATTTTTTTTTTAATTTGCAAAAATTTCTTTATCTAAATAGTCCAGCCACTATGAAAAAAAAGTTAGCCCGCGAGGGTTTTGATATGTTATCAGTTTGGCTTATTGAACCGTGTGGCCTGATAATGATAATGCTGCCAACCTATCACCCATGGTGGGGTTTTTTTTCAGAAAACAAACGAACTACTGCACAATGTATAGGACTATGAACATTTAACAGGGTGTGGAAAGATAATCATTTAACAGAGTTAAGAAACACAAAAGAGCCAAATTATGACAAAATATTGTTTTGGGGGAAATTTTGCTGACATTATATTTTTGAATAAAATGTTGTTATAACTCCAATTTTAAAGAAAATTTTAATAGGAACGTATCCCTCTTGTTATACCCTCCGTCTAATTTCGTCATTCTGTTTGTAACTACTCGAAATATTCGTCTGAGACCCCATAAAGTATATATATTCTTGATCGTCGTGACATTTTATGTCGATCTAGCCATGTCCGTCCGTCTGTCTGTCGAAAGCACGCTAACTTCCGAAGGAGTAAAGCTAGCCGCTTGAAATTTTGCACAAATACATCTTTTTAGTGTAGGTCGGTTGGTATTGTAAATGGGCCATATCGGTCCATGTTTTGATATAGCTGCCATATAAACCGATCTTGGGACTTGACTTCTTGAGCCTCTAGAGTGCGCAATTCTTATCCGATTGGAATGAAATCTTGCACGACGTGTTTTGCTATGATATCCAACAACTGTGCCAAGTATAGTTCAAAACGCTCCATAACCTGATATAGCTGCCATATAAACCGATCTTGGGTCTTGACTTCTTGAGCCTCTAGAGTGCGCAATTCTTATCCGATCAGAATGAAATTTTGCACGACGTGTTTTGTTATTATATCCAACAACTGTGCTAAGTATGGTTTAAATCGGTCCATAACCTGATATAGCTGCCATATAAACCGATCTTGGGTCTTGACTTCTTGGGCCTCTAGAGGGCGTAATTCTTATCCGATTGGAATGGAATTTCGCACGACGTGTTTTGTTATGATACCCAACAACTGTGCCAAGTATGGTCTAAATCGGTACATAACCTGATATAGCTGCCATATAAACCGATCTTGGGTCTTGACTTCTTGAGCCTCTAGAGGGCACAATTCTTATCCGATTTGAATGAATTTTTGCACGAAGTATTTCATTATGATATCCAACAACTGTGCCAAGTTGAAAACGGTTCATAACCTGATATAGCTGTCATATAAACAGATCTTGGGATTTGACTTCTTGAGCTTCTAGAGGGCGCAATTTCTATCGGATTTGGCTGAAATTTTGCATGACGTATTTTATTTTTACTTTCAAGAACTGTGTCAAATAAGGTTCAAATCGGCTCATAACCTGATATAGCTGCCATATAAACCGATCTGGGATCTTGACTTCTTGACCCCTAGAGGTCGCAATTATTATTCGATATGCCTGAAATTTTGTACGACGGATCCTCTCATGACCATCAACAAACGTGTTTATTATGGTCTGAATCGGTCTATAGCCCGATGCAGATCCCATATAAATCGTTCTCTCTATTTTACTTCGTGAGCCCCAATGGGCGCAATTCTTATACAAATTGGCGGAAATTTTACACAGGTCTCCAACATATAATTTAATTGTGGTCCGAACCGGACCATATCTTGATATCGTTTTAATAGCAGAGCAACTCTTTTCTTATATCCTTTTTTGCCTAAGAAGAGATGCCGGGAAAAGAACTCGACAAATGCGATCCATGGTGGAGGGTATATAAGATTCGGCCCGGCCGAACTTAGCACGCTTTTACTTGTTTGAGTTCATATTGTCCCGGTCGGTCCACATGAAGATTTTTTAGGGATGGGATGACACTCGATAGAAGTTTTTCTTTAATTTGTATATCGGATTCGTGTTCTACTACGCAATACATACCTAATATTGGGTTGCCCAAAAAGTAATTGCGGGTTTTTCATATAGTCGGCGTTGACAAATTTTTTCACAGCTTGTGACTCTGTAATTGCATTCTTTCTTCTGCCAGTTATCAGCTGTTACTTTAGCTTGCTTTAGAAAAAAAGTGTAAAAAAAGTATATTTGATTAAAGTTCATTCTAAGTTTTATTAAAAATGCATTTCCTTTCTTTTAAAAAATCCGCAATTACTTTTTGGGCAACCCAATATTTGATACCCATATTTTCCCATCGATAAATATGTCCGGTTTGGTGAATTCTTCCCCCAAGATGGTTGACCCCACTTTCTGTTTTTATACAATTCGAGTTTTGGGGCTTGTTCCAAACCTTGTACATCAGATTCGTGCTCTAGTTTTAAATACTTCATATGATATCCGTATTGTTTCAATCTGTAAATATGTCCGTTAGGTTGGAACCTTCCCCAAAGCACCTTAACCGCAACATTTTTGTCAAGTACGAGTTTTAGAGACTTGCTCCGAAATTTGGATATAATAACAGATTCACACTCTACTCCCAAATAACCTTTACTTGAAACCCATATTGTTTCAAATGGTAAACTTGCGTTTAGCTGGGGTCTTTCTCCAAGACGCTTAAGCGGAAATTTCTTGACAAATTCGAGCTTAAGGGACTTGTTTCAAAATTTAGATATCGGATGCGCACTCTACTCCTTAATACCTTTCTTTTGATACCCATATTGTCGCAATCGGTTAGTATGCCCGTTTGGGTGGGGCCTTCCCCCAGGTTGCTTGACCCTCAATTTAGTAACAAATTCGAGTTTAAAGGACTTTTTCCCAATTTTGGATGTTGAATCCGCATTCTACTCTACTACTAAATAACTTTTATATGATACCCATATTGTGGCAATCGGTTAACATGCTCGTTTGGGTGGGGCCTTATCCCATGTTGGTTGACCTCAACTTTTTTAACAAACTTGATTTGAAGGAACTTGTTCCCATATTTGTATATTCGATTCGCACTGGCTCCCAACTATCTTTCTTTTCATACTCATATTGTCCCAATCAGTTAACATGTTAGTTTGTGTGGGGCATGCTCCCAAGTTGGTTGACCTTCAATTTATTGACAAATTCGAGTTTAAAGAATTAGTTCCCAACTTTGGTTGTTAGATTTGCACTCTTCTTCCAAATACCTTCCATTTGAAACCTATATTGTCTCAATAGATTAACATGGCCGTTTGGGTGGGACCTTCCCCCATGCTGCTTGAGCCAACTTTTCGACAAATTCGATTCGAAGGGACTTATTCTGAAATTTGAATACCAAATTCGTAGCCTACTCCCAAATACTTTTCATTTGATAGTCGGATTGTCCCAATCAATAAACATATTCGTTTTGGTGGGGCCTGCTCACAAGTTGTTTCACTCCCAAATTCGAGTTTGAAGGACTTGTTCCCAAATGTCTTTCAAATATTGTCGCAATCGGTTAACATGCCCGTTTGTGTGGGGCCTTTCCCCAGGTTATTGGACCTTCAATTTATAAACAAATTCGAGTTTTAAGAATTTATTCCCAATTTTGGATATTAGATCTGCATTCTTCTTTCAAATACTTTTCATTTGATGTTTGACAAAGTCGAATTGTTGGGTTGGGTTGGGTTGCTTAATCCCAATTTCTTTTTGGGAAATTCGAGTTTTGTGGAATCAAATCTCAAATTTGGATATTAGATTCGCACTCCTCTTTCAACTTCCTTTCTTTTGAAACCCATATTGTCGTAATCGTTTAATATACCTGTTTTGGTGGGACCTTCCCCCCAAGTTGCTTGACTCCCAATTTATTGACAAATTCGAGGTTTAAAAAATTGTTCTAAATTTACATATTAGGTTTGCAATCATTTTGCAAAAACCTTTCATTTGATACACGAACTCGAAATTGGTTACCATAACCGTTTAAACTCCCCCCAGATTGATTGAGCTTAATTTTGTTGATAAATTAAAGTTTAAGCGACTTGTTTCCGAATTTGTGTATTGTATTTGCACTATACTCCTTAATACCTCTCAGTTGATACTCATATTGTCCCAACCGGTAAGCATGTCCGTTTGGGTGGGGCCTTCCCCATGTTGATTAACCCCAACTTTTCGGTTTGAAGGGATTTGTTCCCGAATTCAAATATAAAAGCCCCACTCTATTTCGAAAATACCTTTGATTTGATACTCATATTGTTCCAATCAATGTGGTTAATGTGTCCGTTTTGGTGTAGCCTACCTCCAAATTGCTTGACTCTCAATTTTTTTTTTTTTTTTTTTTGACAAATTCGAGCTTAAAGGACTTGTTCCCAATTTTGGACATAAGATTCGCTCTCTTCTTCCAAATATCTTTCATTTGATACCCATATTGTCCTAATCGGTTAGCATGCCCGTTTGGGTGGGGCCTTCCCCCAGGTTTATTGATCCCAAATTTTTGGATAAATTCTAGTTTTTGGGACTCTATTATAAAATTTGGATTTAAGATTCTCACCATAATTTCAAATACCTTTAATTTAATATCCCCATTGTCCCATCCAGTAAACCTGTCCCAGGTAGCTTGACCCCAACATTATTGGGAAATTCGAGTTTAAGAGATTACTTTACTTTAATTGGCTATGACAGAACATTTGTTCTACTAGCCGTAGAATAGCGTTCCAAGCTATATGGGGCTCAAATGAGGGGTAGTCGGGAGTAGATCTCGAATCTGGCATACAAAACCAGATCGAGGTATAGGGGGTCACACCACCTCTCAAAAACGCCATTAGACCCATTATGACTATATGATACTTGGCTGAACCGATTTTCTTAAAATTTTCATAGATAGTGTACGTTTGTCGGGAAGGAAACATGGGCTGTATAGTTTTTAGATATCGGTTGGAGGTGGACCTCCCACCTACCCCAAAATCGACACCCATATCAGAAAGTGGTCCGATGAGCACAATAAGAGTATCAAATGAAATGTATTGGAGACCAGAGCACAAGTTTGATATTAAAATTTGGGTCCAAGTACCCCGCCACGGAGCCAAGTGTTTTGGTGTTTTGTGCCCTAAAGAACAATTTTATATCTATTTTCAATGCAAAGTGCCGGTGGCCGTCCCAGTCCCAAAACACCCTCCAAACGGTTCATATTTACCGACCATGGCAATATGGGGCTCAAATTGAAGGGATTTGGAAATGCAACACAAATTTGATATTCATATTTGAGTCGAAATATCTGAGATGCCATCCCTCCCCTAATGAGAACATTACCCTAGGGAAGAACATTGCCACCAGGAACCGAGAAGGGGCAAATTCTCACACATCAATGAGTGCTTTTCGATTCAAGTTTAAACTCAATGATAAGGGACCTTTTTTATAGCCGAGTCCGAATGGAGTCCCGCTGTGCGACACCCCTTTGGGGGAAAATTTTTTAAATGACCATGCATGGCAAATGTCGCCAACATTAAGAGGGGATAATCACTGCTTTGTCCGATGTTCTCGCCAGGCTTCGAAGGCGTTCAGCGTCATAGGCTACAATGGCACGAATTCGATATCCGCATTCAAGGCGAAGTGTCCCCACCCTAAAAAGATATTAGAGAGTTAAAGAAGGCACAGCGAAGCGGGCCCGGTTCGGCTAGTTATAAATATTATAAGAAGATTGCGTGTATTTTGGTTAAGTTAAGAATTTTGGCAGGCTGGGAGGGAATTTCGTAAATTTTTTGAAAAATTTTGATAGCCAAATTTTTTCTTAGTGGCAACTCTGGTAAAGGCGAAGGTCTTACGTCCTCAAGCACAGCATTCGCCAGGCAATCCTCTCTTTTGGGAAAAAGAATCCTGATGGACTTATCTTCAATCGACCTGCTTTAGGCTTTCCTAATTTCCGCTAAATTGCCAACTTTTGGTAAAAACTACAAAAAGTCGAAATATAATTTTCTTTTTTGGTGTTCCAAATATTATTTCCATGGTAAATGTGAACGAAATTTGATTCTCAACAAATTTAAGAGATTTTTTAATATGTTTTTTTTACGTACTAACGCAGAGTTAATTTGCTCCCATTTAAACGAGATCCAATTTCTCAGCCGTACAACTCATCGATGATCATACTGTTTGATATGAAAGAATATATGACGTGTTTTGCTTCTGCTTTCCCCCTAGCTTTACTGCGGTTATTGCTATGCACACCCTCTCTCAAAAGCAAACATATACATACATACATACATACTAACAAACTCTACTCGCCCAGAAGAGGCCTACATAGCACAATCATATTTTGTTTATTCTTTCGTTCATTCACTTTCGGCTAGATTCCGCATGATTTTGTGTTTTATTGTTGTTGTTTGTATTTTTTGCATGATTAAGTTGTTTGTCTGATTATGTGCAAACAAATAAACAATCACATACCCACTACACTTAGAAATAGGTCACTTTGGCTGCATGTTGTTGTTGTTGTCTTTTGTTGTTGCTGTTTCTAGCATTGAAATGATATTTTCGTATGATTCATTACAGTTCGGCGTAAAGCACATTGGGTGCTTTGTGGTGCTTCGCAAGAGAGTGCCGATAGTGGGAGAATTTCTTTTTTTATTTAATCTCAAAGATTTTAAAAACTCTCTGTTGTTGTGTTATGTGTTTGGAGTTGTTGGCAAGCATATGGATTTATGAGGTTGTCAGAGTTGCCACTGACTTATGATAAGATAGGGAGCTTGGTAAATATTTTGAACTTTTGTTAATTGATTGAAGGCACACGAAAACATGTGAATAATTTGTTAAGATTATAAATTGATTTTTTTAATATTACCACAAATTAGAAAAAATTATGATATATTACTTTAATAGTAGTCGTGTTTTGGGCGTTAGCATGAACAAGTTTTTTTTTTCAGCAGAATATTGTAACTTTTGTCTGCAAGGCACAATTCGCTAGATTGTGTTCTTTACCTCTGTGCAATATTATGCCTCCACCCAGGCATTCACAGTGCCATGTTTTCACTATGGGTTAACCTCTTTAAACCTCATTCAGTTCATTTATACTCTTGTCTGTATGCCTTTTTCCAGGTTAATTTAAATTTCTCCTCTCTCTTATGTCTTTCGTTATTGGACAAAAAAGTATGGTAACTCTTATGCCACTTGGTTATAGATTATCATCAACTCCCATTAGTGGCTAAACATAATAAAATATTTATGTTAGTATAGTAACAGGTGTTGACTTTTTGGGGCCAACACTTGAGACAGGCAAAGCACCAGGTGGGTTGGCATTTTCTTATGTCATCGTTTGTTTCTGTCACTCTGTTCTATTTTGGCAACTTTTTCTAGAACTTGTTTTGTTTTGATACTAACAGCTTATCGATCGATAACATGGGCCGGTCTCTCTCTCTAAAGTAGAACCAATTAGCCTGAGCACCCTATGCACTTGATATATGTGTATGTACATCTGTTGCATACCTACATATTTCTATTTTAAAATTCTAAATAGAAAACAAATTACTTTTAAAAGCACAAATAATAAAGCAAATAATAACAACAAGTTTCATTAATCGGCAACAATCTAATGACTTGTGAGTAATTGTTATTCGATTACAGATAATTTGCAATGTCAACATTTTATTACAATAGTTTGCATGTTTATAACTCTTGTAATTTTCTATAAATTGTATTATTAAATTATTTAAATGCAAGTTTATATCTATACTAGAGGTCGATTTGTAGAAAACAAAGTTTTTAGATATTCTAAATATGAAACAAGTAAAAGCGTATTAAGCTCGGCAGGGTCGAATCTTATATACCCTCCACCATGGATCGCATTTGGCGAGTTCTTTTCCCGGTGTCTCTTTTTAGGCAAACAAAGCAAAGGAAATGATAAAAGAAAAGAATTGCTATGCTATTGGAGCTTTATCAAGTTATGGTCCGATTCGGACCATAATGGCATGAATGTTGGAGACCACAGAAGATGTCATTGGTTAAAATTTCAGCCAGATCGAATAAGGATTTCGTCCTTTACTTCGCTTAAAAAGTAAAATAAGGCGATCGTTTTATAGTTATATACCGATTCAGACCGGTGACTCGAGGCCACCGCAGCGCAGAGGTAAGCATCTCCACCTATGACGCAGAACGCCTGGGTTCGAATCCTGGTGAGAGCATCACAAAAAATTTTCAGTGGTGGTTTTCCCCTCCTAATGCTGGCAACATTTGTGAGGTTCTATGCCATGCAAAACTTCTCTCCAAAGAGGTGTCGCACTGCGGCACGCCGTTCGGACTCGGCTATAAAAGGGAGGCCCCTTATCATTGAGCTTAAACTTGAATCGGACTGCACTCATTGATATGTGAGAAATTTGCCCTCAGTGTTCATGGGCAAAATTTGCAATTTTACCGATTCAGACCATTTTTGACACGTATGCTGAGGGTTATGGGAGAAGCTTTTCTACAAAATTTCACCCAAATCAGATAAAAATTGCGCCCTCTAAAGGTTCAAGAAGTCAAAATCCCAAATCGGTTTATATGGCAGTTATATCAGGTTATGGACCATACTTAGCACAGTAATTGGAAGTCATAGCGAAACAAGTCGTGCAAAATTACAACGAAATCGGATAGGATTTGAGCCTTTTAAAGGCTCTACAAGTCAAGACTCCAGATCGGTTTATTAGACAGCTATATTAGGCTATGCATCGATTTCACCCGTACTTGGCACAGTTGTTGGAAATCATAACAAAATACCTCATTCAAAATTTCAGCCAAATCGGATAAGAATTGGTGCCTCAAGAAGTCAAGATTTAAGATCGGTTTATATGACAGCTACTAGCCGAACCGGGCCCACTCCGCTGCGCCTTCTTTCACTCTCTAATATTTTCTTAGGGTGGGGAAGCTTCGCCTTCTCAAACACCTTTCATTTCCCTTAAATGTAGATGGGTACTTGGACCCAAATTTTAATACCATATTCGTTTTGTGGTCTCCAATACCTTTCATTTGATACCGTTATTGTGGTCATCGGACCACTTTCGGATATGGGTAGCGTTTTTAGGGGTAAGGGGGAGGGTCCGCCTCCACCCGATATCAAAAAATTATATAGCCTATAATTCCTTCCAGATCAACGTACATAATCTATCACAATTTTAAAAAAATCGGTTCAGCCAAATATCATGTAGGCATAATGGGCCATTAGCGTTTTTGAGGGATGGTGTGACCCTTTTTTACTTCGATCTGATTTCGTATGCCAGATTCGAAATCTTCTCCCGAATACCTTTCATTTGAGCCCCATATTGAAATGAACGTCCAATATGTCTGTTTGGGGGAGTTTTGGGGTTGGGGCCGCCCGATGAGTACTTTGACTCAAATTTTAATACCATATTCGTATTCCACTCTCCAATACCTTTCACTTGATACCTATATTGTCCCGATCAGTCCACTTTTGATTTTGGCAAAAGCGGGAGGGTCCGTTTGCCTTCGATGCGGAAAAATTATATAGCCTATGTTTCCTTCCAGACCAACCAACACAATATGCGAAAATTTCGGGAAAATTGATTCTGCCGTTTTTCAGTCTATACGGAATAAACAAACCGAGTCCCATATATCCGTGCTTTGCTAATGTGCCCATTTTGGGCGTTTTTGTGGGGATGGGGTGACCCCTTATACTTCGACAGGAATTTGTATGTCAGATTATTTACTCCCGCATACTTTTCAATTGATACCCATATTGTCCGTCTATCCTTTGTCAATAAATTAAAAATCCTATTCCTACTTCCTGACCATATTCGTAATCTACTCCCGAATACTTTTCAATTCAGTCCCATATTGTCATGATCGTAAATGGGTTTTGGGGCTGGGGCGGCCCCCCAGGTACTTGGACCCAACATTTATTATGAAATTCGCACTCTACTCTTGAATATTTTTCATT
Organism: Stomoxys calcitrans; assembly: GCF_963082655.1. Taxonomy (NCBI): domain Eukaryota; kingdom Metazoa; phylum Arthropoda; class Insecta; order Diptera; family Muscidae; genus Stomoxys; species Stomoxys calcitrans. The sequence continues at coordinate 167,867,804 of NC_081555.1, read as the reverse complement.
TGAATGCCATACTGTCCCGATGGGTCCACTTTTATTTTTGGGGTAGGGAAGGGTCCGCCCCCTCCCGATATCAAAAAATTATATAGCCTATGTTTCCTTCCGGACCAACCTACACAATCTGTGAAAATTTCAAGGTAATCGGTTCAGCCGTTCTTGAGTCTATACGGAACAAACAAACAAACCGACAGACAAACACACAAACATACAAACAAACACAAATTGAATTTTATATATAAGATATTAGTTTATAGACCGATTTAAACCGTACTTGGCACAGTTGTTGGAAGTCATGACGAAACATGTCGTGAAAATTTCAGCCAAATCGGATGGTAACTGCGCCCTCTAGAGGCTCAAGAAGCCAAGACCCCAGGCCGGTTTATATGACAGCTATATCAGGTAATGGATCGATTTCAACCATACTTAGCACGGTTGTTGAAAATCATAAAAGAAAACCTCGTGCAAAATTTCAGACAAATCGGATAATAATTGCGCCCTCTAGTGGCTCAAGAAGTCATGACCCCAGATTGGTTTATATATTTATACCAGAATATGGACCAATTTAAACCATACTTAGCCCATCAGATGAAAGTCATAACAAAACACCTCATGCCAAATTTCAGTCAAATCGGATAATAATTGCACCCTCAAGAGGCTCAAGAAGTCAAGATCGCAGATCGGTTCATATGGCAGCTATATTAAAAAGTGGACCGATATAGCCCATTTACAATCCAAACCGACCTACAACAATAGGAAGTATTTGTGCAAAATTTCAAGCGGCTAGCTTTACTCCTTCGATAGTTAGCGTGCTTTCGACCGACCGACGAACGAACAGACGGACGGACATTGCTAGATCGACTTAAAATGTCATGAGCTTACTTGACAGAGATGTTGAAAGTCATAACGAAAGTTTGTGTGCCAAATTTCAGCCAAATCAGCTTGGGGTTCCTAGTGGCTCAAGAAATCAAGTCCCGGAATTGGATTATCTGGAGGTTCTATCAGTTTAGAAACCCGATTCGAATCATACTTGCCACAGATCTTGGAATTCTTAAAGATAGTCTGTGTGCTAAATTTCAGCGAAAACAGTTCAAAATTGAGGTTTCTAGGGCTCAAGAAATCAAATCCGGGCATCAGTTTATATGGAGGCCATATCAGTTTGTAAACCGATTCGGAGCTTATTTGACAGAGATGGTGAAACTCATAACAGAAGTCCTTGTGCCAAATGTCAACCAAATCGGAGGAAAATTTAGGTCTCTAGGGGCTCAAGAAATCAAATCCGGGGATCGGTTTATATGGGGGCCATATCAGTTTGTATACCGATTCGGATTATAAATGCGCCTTTTAAGGGGCTAAGACTTTAAATCAAGATATCGGAGATCGGTCTATATGGCAGCTATATTCAAATCTAGACCGATCTGGGCAAAATTGAAGAAGGACGTCGAAGAGCCTAACCAAACTCACTGTCTCAAATTTCAGCCAAATCGGACAATAAATGCGTCTTTTATGGCCCCAAAACCTAAAACCAAGATATCGGTCTATATGGCAGCTATATCCAAATCTGGACCGATCTGTGCGATATTGCAGAAGTATGTCAAGGGGCTTAACTTAACTCACTGTTCCATATTTCGGGGACATCGAGCAATAAATGAGCATTTTATGGGCCCAAAACCATAAATCAAGAAATCGGTCTATATGGCAGCTGTATCCAAATTTGAACCGATCTGAACCAAATTGAAGAAATATGTCAAAGGGCCTAACACATCTCACTGTCCCAAATTTCAGCAAAATCGGATAATGAATGTGGCTATTAAGGGCCTTACACCATAAATCGGAGGATCGATCTATATGGCAGCTATATCCAAATCTGGACCGATCTGCGCCAAACTAAAGAAACATGTCAAAGGGCCTAAGACATCTCACTGTCCCAAATTTTAGCGAAATCGGACCATAAATGTGGCTTTTATGGCCTTAGACCCTAAATCGGAGGATCGGTCTATATGGCAGCTATATCCAAATCTGGACCGATCTGAGCCAAATTGACAAAGGATGTCGAAGGGTCTAACACAACTCACTGTCCCAAATTTCAACAAAATCGGATAATAAATGTGGTTTTTATGGGCCTAAGACCCTAAACCGGAGGATCGGTCTATATGGCAGCTATATTCAAATCTGAACCGATCTGGACCAAATTAAAGAAACATGTCAAAGGGCGTAAGACATCTCACTGTCCCAAATTTTAGCGAAATCGGATAATAAATGAGGCTTTTATGGGTTTAAGACCCTAAATCGGAGGATCGGTCTATATGGCAGCTATATCCAAATCTGGACCGATCTGAGCCAAATTGACAAAGGATGTCGAAGGGCCTAACACAACTCACTGTCCCAAATTTCAACAAAATCGGATAATAAATGTGGCTTTTATGGGCCTAAGACCCTAAATCGGCGGATCGGTCTATATGGGGGCTATATCAAGATATAGTCCCATATAGCCCATCTTCGAACTTAACCTGCTTATGGACAAAAAAAGAATCTGTGCAAAATTTAAGCTCAATATCTCTATTTTTAAAGACTGTAGCGTGATTTCAACAGACAGACGGACAGACGGACGGACATGGCTAGATCGTCTTAGATTTTTACGCTGATCAAGAATATATATACTTTATAGGGTCGGAAATGGATATTTCGATGTGTTGCAAACGGAATGACAAAATGAATATACCCCCATCCTTCGGTGGTGGGTATAAAAATGTAAAAAGGCATTTTGTTCAGCCGGGCCGAACTTTGGATACCCACCACCTCGGGTATATATGTAAATCCCCTTTCGTTACAATCGGGTGAAAATTGCATAACTTATGCACCCAAAATTCGGCACGGACATTGAGTGGTCTAATATATATGTCACTATTCAATTTTGTGGAACAAATAAAGCTCACTGTTTAAAATTTCAGCGAATCGGGTAATAAATAAAGTTAAATGGGCTTCAGTCCCCTTATAGGCAGATCGGTTTATATGGTAGCTATACCTAACTATAGTCCGATCAGAACCATATTTACGTGAGATATCGGAAGGCTTAAAATAACTCACTGTTTTAAATATCAGCGAAATCGGATAAAAATTAAAGCTTTTATGGCCTTCAGACCCTTTATCGGGAGATCAGTCTATATAGCAGCTTTATTTAAATATAATCCGATCTGTCCCATATTTGGGTCCTATATTGGGAGGCATAAAACTGCTCACTGTTTTAAATTTTAGCGAAATCGGTTAAAAAATAAAAATTTTATGGGCTTCAGACCCTTTATCGGGAGATCGGTCTATATGACAGCTGTATCTAAATATAGTCCGATCTGTACTATATTTGGGTCGGATGTTTGGAGGCTTAAAACTGCACTCTATTCCAAATTTCAGCGAAATAGGATATAAATTAAAGCTTTTAAGAGCCTTAGACTCTTTATCGGGAGATCGGTCTATATGGCAGCTATATCTAAATATAGACCGATCTAATCATTATTTAGGTCATATGTCGGGAGGCTTAAATTAACCCATTGTGTTAAATTTCAGCGAAATCCGGTAATTATTAAAGCTTTTACGGTCTTCAAACCCTTTATCGGGAGATCGGTCTACATGACAGCTATATCTAAATATGGACCGATCTAATCCATATTTAGGTCAGATGTCGGCAGGCTTAAAATAATCTACTGTTGCAAATTTCAGCGAAATCGGATAATAACTAAAGTTTTTATGGCCTTCAGACCCTTTATCGCGAGATCGGTCTATATGACAGCTATATCTAAATATAGTCCGATCTGTACTATATTTGGGTCGGATGTTGGGAGGCTTAAAACTGCGCACCATTCCAAATTTCAGCGAAATCGGATAAAAATTAAAGCTTTTATGGCCTTCAGTCCCTTTATCGGGAGATCGGTCTATATGGTAGCTATATCTAAATGTAGTCCGATCTGAACCATATTCAGATCAGTTGTAGGGAAGCCTTGAACTACTCACTGTTTCAAATGTCAGCGACATCGGGTAATGAATAAAGCTTTATCAGTCTTCAGACCCTTTATCGGGAGATCGGTCTATATGGTAGCTTCATCTAAATATAGTCCGATCTGAACCATATTTGGGTCAGTTGTCGGGAAGCCTTAAACTACTCACTGTTTCAAATTTCGGCGAAATCGGACAAAAAATAGAGCATTTATGGGCATAAGACCCTACATCAAAAAATCGGTCAATATAGCAGCTATATCCAAATATGGTCCGATTTGGCCCGTTCAAGAACTTAACCAGCGAGCATCAAAAAGACGTATCTGTGCCAAATTTCAGCTCAAAATCTCAATTTTTGAAGGATCTAGAGTGATTACAACAGATAGACGGACAGACACACGGACATCGTTAAATCGTCTTAGAATTATACGACGATCCGAATTATATATACTTTGTAGGTTCGGAAATTGATATTTCGATGTGTTGCAAACGGAATGACTAAATGAATACACCCCGTATCTTACGGTGGTGGGTATAATAAATATTTCATTTCACCCGCCCTGCTGAAAGCGTGAAAGTTGAAGGATTCCACTTGCCATTATGCAACCATTACCTATCAACACAATTGCCGAACTCAAAGCCTAAATAAATTTTGTAAACAACCTTGGCCAAGTAGAAAAATTCCATGAATATTCAATTATATCTAGGATTATGTGAGTTTACTATGCAGTATTGGTATGTAAATTTTGAGACCCATTTGTTCTTGTGTCACCTAGAGACAAAAGAATCCTTTCTTTTTCACATTTATTTGTAATATTTGTGGTAGCAAGCAAATGATTCCAAGAAGCCAAATTAGTAACCAGCTAATGTAATGTGCAAGGCATACCGAAGGCATACCAACAACAGCAGCCACGACAACCGGCAACTGAGCAAACATTGAACCATTGGCCAGACCGAAGAAGTAGAAGATGCTACAATAAACCCATAAAAAGTAACCAAAACATTTGTTTGGTCATTGCAATGGGCCGACCAATACAGGGTGGCTGATGAAAGCCGCTACCAAAAAAAAATGTAATAACTTTTTTTCTATTTAATAATAATAATTTAATAATTAATTTAATTAATTAATTAATTAATTTAATTAATAATAATTTAATAATTAATTTAATAATTTAATTTAACATGAATAAAAGAAAAATGTATTCCATACACCGAAAAAAAAATGTAGCAATATTCATCATTGTAGCAATATTCATCAGCCACCCTGTAGACTCGAACATGAATCAATTGGTGGTGAATTGGACAGACGGTTAATGTAAATGAAACAGTTGGTGTTCTATCTAAGAGAAAACCCTTTTATTGCTGCAGTGGGTGTTGAAGAAACAGATAGGCCTCATGTAATGAGAAAGTTGAAGAAATTTGTATATCCATCAAAAGGGTGATGGGCAGGGACGTAGTCGGGTGGGAGGAGGTGGGGGGGGGGGGGATGAAAGTATTGGCTTGCCCTTCGTTCCCTGCCACTTTATTATTACCATGCAGAGCTTTACAGCCTTAGAACTGAGAACGAAGAGATTTTGTAATCAGTCCCCATACCATATAGCTCTACGCCAATGCTTTCGGCATCGCCTAACAGTCCACGTATATCAAGACTGCCCGATCGAATAGTGGCTTCCGCTTTGGCAACCTCTACAGTTCCTTCAAGATCGTCAAGACATCCTCCTGGAGTTTGTATCTAAGAGCCTAAAGGACTTCTGTCCCGGTATCCTTATCTATTGTAGATCCATCATTGTATATAGAAAGACTTGACAAAGGCGGGGTACATCAGCCAAGAGGTAAATTTTTGGAAAAACAACGTCCAGCCAATCGTCTGATATGTAAATCGTTTTGTAGAATACAGCCAATACCCACGCCTCATCGCTAGATATCATCAGAACAGAAGAATGCTCAAGGTTTACGGAATGCTAGGAACCCCCCAGCAGTGAACAAAGCTGAGCCGTCGGTTCGCCGCCGCCAACTAATTTCTAACCACACCGTCGCCGTTTTCATCGGCTCGTGCGTCTAAAATTGAAAAAAAAAAAAAATCCGCTGAGCCTAAACAATATTAAAGGGTGATTTTTAAGAGCTATAGGAAACTTTTTCAAAAAAAACTAGCAAAAGCGTGCTAAGTTCGGTCGGGCCGGATCTTATATACCCTCCACCATGGATCGCATTTGTCGAGTTCTTTTCCCGGCATCTCTTCTTAGGCAAACAAAAGGATAAAAGAAAAGATTTCCCCTGCTATTAGAGCGATATCAAGATATGGTCCGGTTCGGACCACAATTAAATTATATGTTGGAGACCTGTGTAAAATGTCAGCCAATTCGAATAAGAATTGCGCCCTTTAGGGACTCAAGAAGTATTGGGTTGCCCAAAAAGTAATTGCGGATTTTTCATATAGTCGGCGTTGACAAATTTTTTCACAGCTTGTGACTCTGTAATTGCATTCCTCTTCTGTCAGTTATCAGCTGTTACTTTTAGCTTGCTTTAGAAAAAAGTGTAAAAAAAGTATATTTGATTAAAGTTCATTCTAAGTTTTATTAAAAATGCATTTACTTTCTTTTAAAAAATCCGCAATTACTTTTTGGGCAACCCAATAAATATGGAGATCGATTAACATGGGAGCTGTATGAGGCTATAGAACGATTCAATCCATAATAAACTCGTATATTGATGGTCATGTGAGGATCCGTCGTACAAAATTTCAGGCAAATCGGATAATAATTGCGGCCTCTAGAGGCTCAAGAAGTCAAGATCACAGATCGGTTTACATGGCAGCTATATCAGGTTATGAACCGATTTGAGCCTTATTTGGCACAATTGTTGAAAGTTATAATAAAATACGTCATGCTAAATTTCAGCCAAATCGGATAGGAATTGCGCCCTCTAGAAGCTCAAGAAGTCAAGCGCCCATATCGGTTTATATGACAGCTATGTCAGGTTATGGGCCGATTTGAACCATACTTGGTAGAGTTGTTGCATATCATAACAAGATACTTCGTCCAAAATTTCATTCAAATCGGATAAGAATTGCGCCTTCTAGAGGCTCATGGCAGCTTATTTCAGGTTATAGACCGATTTGACCCATACTTAGCAAAGGATATCATAACAAAACACCACTTACAAAATTTCAGCCAAATCGGATAACAATTGCGCCCTCTAGAGGCTTAAGAAGTCAAGACCCAAGATCGGTTTATATGGCACCTATATTAAAACACTAATAAGAAGTGTGTGTGCAAAAGCGGCTAGCTTTACTCCTTCGAAAGTTAGCGTGCTTTCGATAGACAGACGGACGGACATAGCTAGATTGACATAAAATGTCACGACGATCAAGAATATATATATTTTATGGGGTCTCAGGCGAATATTTTGAGTAGTTACAAACAGAATGACGAAATTAGTATACCCTCATCCAATGATGGATGGTATAAAAAACACATAAAATTCAAAAAAAAATCATGAAATCTTTATTTTTGTCGATAGTACGGTGCACATAATTTAATGTTTGAAGATTATTTCATGCATATGTTGACCATGACTGTGCCACTTCTATGAGTCAGAGCATCTCAGAGCTAGACTTTGCACAAGTTCCGTCATTTAATACAAGCTCTCAAGGGTTTTTGGATCCTTAGAGAAAATCTTGCGGTACATAGAAGACTCATTCACTCCCTTTATCCACATGCAAAAAAACAAAACCATTAAATCTCGCACTTGTACTTGTTTAGAATTTTCTCGAACTGGTCCCAATCCGAATGCAGTTTGGTTTTTTACGACATATTTTAGAGCCTCCCCATAATCCGTCTAAGTCTCGTCAATTCCCCCGTTCTATGAAACAAACTGTGTTCTCAACTGGGTAGGTCAGAGAGCAATACTCCTCGTAACTACTCAATATCTGCGACGCTATATACTAGTAAATAGTCTTAATAAGTCATGACTAGGTTCTCGTCCAATCCTCCTATTCGAAATCTTAAGCCGCCAGAAGTCACTATTTTTGTCCGATATGGCTGGTGTGTATGGCACACTTATGCCCGCTAACAACTACCCCACTTTACGATTCTGATTAAATCAAGCTTTTATTGACTACCTTTGAACAACGCCTTTCGATTTGAGTAAGAATCAAGATGACTTTTAAATTATTTGGTGCATACTTTTAGGCAATGGTAATAGAAGCCATATGATTTCAATAGCAACAAAGAACACATATGGTGAATTCCCGTTAAGACCAGGAATAGAAATGATAATTTTTATACCCTCCATTATAGGAACGGGGTGTGCTAATTTCGTTATTCTGTTTGTAACACCTCGAAATATGCGTCTAACACCCCGTAAGGTATATATATTCTTAATGGTCGTAATGTTTTAAGTCGAACAAGTAAGAGCGTGCTAAGTTCAGCCGGACCGACTTTAATATACCCTTCACCATGGATCGCATTTGTCGAGTTCTATGCGCAGTATCTCTTCTTAAGCAAACAAAGAATATTGAATAAGAACTGTTGTGCTATTGGAGCTATATCAAGTTATAGTCTGATTTGGACCATAAATGAATGCTGAAAATTGTAGAAGTCATTGTGTAATATTTCAGTTCACTCGGATAAGAATTGCGCCCTGTAGGGGCTCAAGAAGCAAAATCGGGAGATCGGTTTATATGGGAGCTGTATTAAAAGCTATTGATCGATTCAGACCATATTAGACACGTATGTTGAAGGTCATGAGAGAAGCCATCATACAAAATTTCTTCCAAAGTGGATGAGAATTGCGCCCTCTAGAGGCTCAAGATGTCAAGATTCCAGATCGGTTTATATGGCAGCTATATCAGATTCTATACCGATTTGCGCCATACTTAGCACAGTTATTGGAAGTCACAACAAAACACCTCATGCCTCATGCCAAATTTCAGCCAAATTGGACAAAAATTGCGCCCTCTATGGGTTCAAGAAATCAAGATCAAAGATCGGTTTATATGACAGCTAGACCAGATTATGAATCGATTTGAATCATACTTAACACAGTTGTTGGAAATTTTTGCTCGTGTTGTTTTGATATCACTTCCAAACAATGAGTATGGCGCAAATCGGTACATAACCTGATATAGCTGCTATATAAACCGATCTGGGGTCTTGACTTCTTGAGCCACTGGAGAACGCAATTCTAATGCGATTTGGCTGTAATTTTGCACGTGATGTTTTGGTATCACTTCCAACCTTTGTGCGAAGAATGGTCCAAATCGGTCTAAACCTGGTATAGGTGCCATATAAACCGATCGTAATTCTTGACTTCTTGAGCCGCTGGAGGGCGCAATTTCATCCGATTTGGCTAAAATTTTGCATGAGGTGTTTTAATATGACTTCCAACAACTGCGCTGTGTATGGTTCAAATCGATTCATGTTTTGATATAGCTGCCATATAAACCGATCTTGGGTTTTGACTTCTTGAGCTTTTAGAAGACGCAATTCTAATCCGATTTGGCTGTAATTTTGCACGTGGTGTTTTGGTATCACTTTCAACCTTTGTGCGAAGTATGGTTCAAATTGGTCTAAAACCTGGTATAGGTGCCATATAAACCGATCATTGATCTTGACTTCTTGAGCCGCTAGAGGGCGCAATTCTTACCCGATTTGGCTAAAATTTTGCATGAGGTGTTTTAATATGACTTCCAAAAACTGTGATGAGTATGGCGCAAATCGATACATAACCTGATATAGCTGCCATATAAACCGATCTTGGGTCTTGACTTCTTGAGCCTCTAGCGGGCGCAATTCTAATCCGGTTTGGCTGTAATTTTGCAAGTGGCGTTTTGGTATCACTTCCAACCTTTGTGCGAAGTATGGTCCAAATTGGTCTTAAACCTGAAATAGCTCCCATATAAACCGATCTGGGATCTTGACTTCTCGAGCCGCTAGAGGGCGCAATTTTCATCCGATTTGGCTAAAATTTCGCATGAGGTGTTTTGATATGACTTCCAAAAACTGTGATGAGTATGGTGCAAATCGGTTAATAACCTGATATAGCTGCCATATAAACCGATCTGGGTCCTTGACTTCTTGAGCCTCTAGAGAGAGCAATTCTCATCCGATTTGTCTATACTTTTGCACGTGGTGTTGTGGCATCACTTCTAATAGCTGTGATAAGTATGATTCAAATCGGTTCATAACCTGGTATAGCTCCCATATAAACTGATCTGGGATCTTGACTTCTTGCGCCGCTAGAGGGCGCAGTTCTCCCCCGATTTGGCCGAAATTTTGCATGATGTGTTTTGATATGACTTTCAAGAAATGTGCTAAGTATGATTTAAATCGGTTCATAACCTCGTATAGCTCCCATATAAACCGATCTGGGATTTTGAACTCTTGAGCCTCTCGAGGGCGCAATTCTCATCCGATTTTGCAGAAATTTGATAGAACGGCTTCTTTCATGACCTTCAATATACATGTCCAATATGGTCTGAATCGATCAATAGCTTGATACAGATTCCATAAAAACCGATCACCCGATTTTTTAGTAGACATTTTTGAACTCGTAAAAAGCCGTGCATTTCTTCCTGTTTTTAAGCTTTAGGCCTTTGTTAAGCCATTTAATGGCCAATAAATGGAATTTGGTATTCTACCGCATTATAGGAGTCTTTACTGTTAGTGTGGAATTTTCGTTTTCTCACTTTAGTGGAATTATGTCAAATTTCATTTCAATATTTAACCAGGAATGTGGCAAGTTTTATTGCATGCATATAAACCCTACACCGCCAAAAACATTGCTGCGCATGCGCAACATGCACATGTTGATAAAATGCCTAAGCAATGCGGCTGGGCCGACTTGCAAGGGCTAATGTCGTAGCTGCCGTTGTTGCTTCTGTTGGTTTTTCGCGTTCTAATAAAATTTGTAAATAAAAGGAGTAACTACAGCTACAGACATCATTCAATGTCAAAATGGGAAAGAGTTGTGCACTAGATAAATATTTGTAGGCAACAAAACAAAAAAGGATTTCCACGAATTCTAGGCCTGTGTGGTAGGAGAGTAGAACCAATGTCCCAAAACATTAGGCCTAATGGCTAGTGGGCAAAGGTTGTTCTTACTGCTGAATTACCTAACAAGGATGATGGGTAAACAAAACAAAGAAAAAACAGCAACAAAAACCATTAAACAAGTCTAAATTATGTGAATGTAATGCCTTGGTGTGTATGGCCCAATCCTTTTGTAGGCATTAGTCGAATAATTTTCCTCGGCTTTGCATGGGGGTGATGTATTTGCCAGCCAATCCGCCAGTCGTCTCTTACAGCCTATGTGTAAGGCCTCCGCTTTGTTTTTATGATTTAATTTTCACTTGGTAGTGTTACTTTCGGTTAGGGATGACTATGGTTAGGGAGGCCTATGCGGTGCGGTGTTAGTGGCGATGTTGCGTTGGTGGTCCTTGGCCCACCATTTAAGGATAATCGAAATGGTAGCCATATGCTAATGATACCGCCTTGTCGGAATTACTTTTTGGCGGCATTCGTTATTTATTCACTTCGAAATTTTGCGGCCTTTTAACTCTTTTTGGTCGGAATTGGCCTCCTTTGATCCGGTAAACCATTAATAATTGTTAACAATACATTAAAGGATTTAAGCCAAATTGCGCCCATGACCTGGTAGGTGGTAAGTAGATTTCTTCAAAGGATTTCATCGAATTGCGGAAAGGGGTGAGAAATCCTTGTTGTGGTTAAAGCTGTTTTTAATGTATTTCCAATTGATGCATCTTTGCCGCAGGACTAGACTACGTATTATTATAAAAGGACCCCAGAGCTGGTTGGTCTAAGGAAGGACTGCAGAAAACTCTTCAACGAGCAAAAGGCTGGGCTAAGACTGAGCTAAGAAAATATAAGGGCGAGCTTGGAAAGGCTCAGAACAAATTCTGAGTAGAATTCTGCAGCTTCGGGTAGCATACATCTGAGGCCTCTAGCCTAAGGAAGATTCTGTCCTTGAGACCTATTACTGTGGGTTATATCCAGAAGGCAGAGAATATAGGGACAATGTCTAGTGAGGAAACACTAGAACTACTCGTTGCTGCACATTTCCCGGGAAATTCTCCAATGGACAACGTGGCGCCAAAAGAAGTTGTCACTGATATGCATTCGTCGGAGGCCATTGGGGAAATTGTGTCTGAGCCGAAAATCCTTTGGGCGATAAGAAGTTTCGACTCCTTCAAGTCGCCAGAGACCCTGATGATGTATCACCGGTTGAATTACAAGCTGTGTCGGATAGACTGGTTTCCTGGCTTCGAGAGATATACTCTGCTTGTATCAGAATGTCATATATACCTGTGGGATGGAGGGACACGAAGGTCATTTTCATTCCGAAAGCAGGAAAAACCTACCACACGAAAGCGAAAAATTTTCGTCCTATTAGTCTATCATCCTTTATGCTGAAGACTCTTGAAAGGTTGGTGGACACATATCTTAGAGCAAAGATCCCTGGAGAATGCCTGTCGCGGCAGCAGCATGCATATATTGGGTTGCCCAAAAAGTAATTGCGGATTTTTTAAAAGAAAGTAAATGAATTTTTAATAAAACTTAGAATGAACTTTTATCAAATATACTTTTTTTACATTTTTTTTCTAAAGCAAGCTAAGAGTAACAGCTGATAACTGACAGAAGAAAGAATGCAAGTACAGAGTCACAAGCTGTGAAAAAATTTGTCAACGCCGACTATATGAAAAATCCGCTATTACTTTTTGGGCAACCCAATAGTAAAGGCAAATCCACTGAAACAGCCCTTCACGACCTAGTCGGCTATATAGAGGGTTCTCTCGCTGTCAAGGAATATACAATGGTAGTATTTCTGGTCATTTCTGGTGCTTTCAATAATGTCACACCGACGACAATCATGAAGGAGTTGGAATTTCTAGGCATCAACTCTACCGTAAAAAAGTTTATTAATAACTTACTTACTAAACACGTAAAAAGGCACCACCTCGGGTATATATGTAAATCTCCTTTCGTCATTATGCGGTGAAAAATAAATAATTTATGCCCCCATAGCAGCTATACCGAAAAATTAACCGATTTGGAGCAAATTCGACACGGACATTGAGTGGTCTAATAAGTACAAGTCATTGTTCAATTTTGTAGAACAAAATATTGCTCTTTTTGATAGCCATATCCAAATATAGACCGATCTGAACCATATCCGAGACGGATGTGTCAAATTTCACAGAAATCGTATAATAAATGTGCCTTTTATGAGGTGAAGACTTTAAATCGAGAGATCGGTCTATATGGCAGCTATATCCAAATCTGGACCGATCTGGGCCAAATTACAGAACGTTGTCGAAGAGCCTAACGCTTCTTACTGTGCACAAATTTCGGCGAAATCGAGCAATAAATGCGCCTTTTATGGGTCCAAGACCTTAAATTGAGAGATCGGTCTATATGGCAGCTATATACAAATCTGAAGCGATCTGTGCCATATTGCAGAAATATATTGGGGGGCTTAACTTAACTCACTGTCCTAAATTTCGGCGAAATCGGGCAATAAATGCGCCTTTTATGGGTCCAAGACCTTAAATCGAGAGATCGGTCTATATGGAGTTATATCCAAATCTGAACCGATCTGTGCCATATTGCAGAAATATATTGAAGGGCTTAACTTAACTCACTGTCCCAAATTTCGGCGAAATCGGGCAATAAATGCGACTTTTATGGGTCCAAGACCTTAAATCGAGAGATCGGTTTATATGGCAGCTATATCCAAATCTGGACCGATCTTGACCAAAATGAAGAGGGCTGACGAAGGGCCTAACACAACTTTCTGTCTCAAGTTTCGTCGACATCGGACAATAAATGCGCCATTTATGGGCCCAAAACCTTAAATCGAGAGATCGGCCTATATGGCAGCTATATCCAAATCTATACCGATCTGGGCCAAATTGAAGAATGATGTCGAAGAGCCTAACACAACTCACTGTCCCAAATTTTGGCAAAATCGTACAATATATGCGCCTTTTATGAGCGTAAGACCTTAAATTGAGAGATCGGTCTATATGGCAGCTATATCGAAATCTGGACCGATCTGTGCCATATTGCAGAAATATATTGGTGGGCTTAACTTAACTCACTGCCCCAAATTTTGGCAAAATCGGACAATAAATGCGCCTTTTATGGGTCCAAAACTTAAAATCGAGAGATCGGTCTATATGGCAGCTATATCCAAATCTGGACCGATCTGAGCCAAATTGAAGAAGGGTGACGGAGGACCTAATACAACTCACTGTCTCAAATTTCAGCAAAATCGAACAATAAATGCGCCTTTAATGGGCCCAAGATCTTAAATCGAGGGATCGGTCTATATGGCAGCTATATCCAAATCTGAACCGATCTGTGCCATATTGCAGAAATATATTGGAGGGCTTAACTTAACTCACTGTCCCAAATTTCAGCGAAATCGGGCAATAAATGCGCCCTTTATGGGTCCAAGACCTTAAATCGAGAGATCGATTTATACGGCAGCTATATCCAAATCTGGACCGATCTTGGCCAAAATGAAGAGGGTTGATGAAGGGCCTAACACAACTTTCTGTCTCAAATTTCGTCGACATTGGACAATAAATGCGCCATTTATGAGCCCAAAACCTTAAATCGAGAGATCGGTCTATATGGCAGCTATATCCAAATCTATACCGATCTGAGCCAAATAGAAGAATGATGTCGAAGAGCCTAACACAACTCACTGTCTCAAATTTCAGCAAAATCGGACAATAAATGCGCCTTTCATGGGTTCAAGACCTTAAATCGAGAGATCGGTCTATATGGCAGCTATATAAAAATCTCAACCGATCTGTGCCATATTGCACAAAGATGTCGAAGTGCATTACTGAATTAAATGTTTCAATTTATGGCAAAATCGGACAAAAAATGCGCCTTTTATGGGCCCAAGACCTTAAATCGAGGGATCGGTCTATATGGCAGTTATATCCAAATCTGAACCGATCTGTGTCATATTGCAGAAATATATTGGGGGGCTTAACTTAACTCACTGTCCCAAATTTTGGCAAAATCGGACAATAAATGTGGCTTTTATGGGCGCGAAACCTTAAATCAAGGGATTGGTCTATATGGCAGCTATATCCAAATCTGAACCGATCTGTGCCATATTAAAGAAGAGTGTCGAAAAACCTAACACAACTCACTGTCTCAAATATCAGCAAAATCGGATAATAAATGTGGCTTTTATGGGCCTAAGACCCTAAATTTGAGAATCGGTCTATATGACAGCTATATCCAAATCTGAACCGATCTGAACCAAATTGAAAAAGGGTTTCGGAGGGCCCAACACAACTCACTTTTGCAAATTTCAGCAAAATCGGATAACAAATGTGGCTTTTACGGGCCAAAGACCCTAAATCGGCGGATTGGTCTCTATGGGGGCTATATGAAGATATAGTCCGATATAGCTTCGAACTTCGAACTTAACCTGCTTATGAACAAAAAAAGACTCTGTATAAAAAATTTAAGCTCAATGTCTCTATTTTTAAAGACTGTAGTGTGATTTCAACAGACAGACGGACGGACAGACGGACGGACAGACGGACGGACATGGCTAGAACGTCTTAGATTTTGACGCTGATCAAGAATATTTACTTTATAGGGTTGCAAACAGAATGACAAAATGAATATACCCCCATCCTTCGGTGGTGCGTGTAAAAAAGATATGTCAGCAGAGGAATTCCTCAAGGAGGTGTTCTCTCATCTTCCCTTTGGAATATAGCCATTAACAATATATTATTGTCTCTGGAAAAAAAGGCTTAAAAGTGGTCGCGTATACTGATGACATGGCAATTGCGGTTAGGGAAAAGTTTCCCAGCACTCTAAGAGATATACATCAGGAAGCTCTATGTGCAACAACAAAGTGGGCTACCGATAGTGGTCTGGGTATAAATCCGTGCAAGACCGAAGTTGCCTACAGTGGCATCTGTCTCCTTAGGAGGAAAGAATGTTCCATTTGCAGAAAACCCAAAATACCTGGGTGTTTTGCTGGACAGGAAATTGAACTTTAAATCCAACATTTTGGAAAGGCTTAGGGAGATATACTCTGCTTGTATCTGCAAGAGAGCCATTGTCAAAAATTGAGGATTTAGACTGCGTGTCATGCATTGGGTATATATTGCAGTTGTCACACTTATTGTGCTGTATGGTGTTGTGGTCTGGTGGACGGCGCTTCAAAAATCCACCTATTCATGTTTGTGCATCACAGCCGCACTGAGGACGACACCATCTTATGCACTGAATTTAAGGCTACATCTTATGCCTCTGGACATTGTGGCTACCCATTGTGGCAGTGACCACTGCCGTGAGGTTAAGAGAGCTTTCTCATTGGTCATGTGGCGGCTACGGACATTGTTTTATCCTTGATACAATATCCGATGTTCCAGGCAGTGTGGATTACATCCTACCTGAGCCGCATTTTGATAAAAGTTACTGTGCCACTATTCCCGAAAGAACCGATTGGAACTATGATATCCCTGGTACTAGAAGTTACATAGACTTCTATACGAATGGTTCCAAACTAAACGACCAGGTGGGCTTTGGGGCGCACTCTAAAGTTCTAGAACTGGTTATATGGCAAAGGTTACCCGACCATTGCAGCGGGTCTCAAGCGAAGATCCTTGCAATTAAGGAAATGGTGGAATGGCTAAGATATCGACGATTGGCATAAATATCTTCTCTGACAGCCAGACAGCCATTAAATCCCTGGAGAACGCATTGCTGAACACATAAACCGCCCTCGACTGTCGCAGATCTCTCAACGAGATGGCTGAACAGTTCAGCGAATGAGCTTGAGAGACTAGGAACTACCTTACACACTCCAGGAACATTGGAATCTGTGGATATGGCTCTAGCGACATGTAAGCTAAGTTTTCAGGACCAGTCCCGAAGGGTAACGAATGATAGATGGTCACAAAGAGGGGGCTGTGAGTATTCCAAAACTATGTGGCCTCTAGACTTGAAGAGGTCTACTGCTTTGCTGTCATTGGCTAGAACAGACGTCTCCGTCACCACAAAGAGGGGGCTATGAGCATTCCAAAACTATGTGGCCTCATTTAGGCTTGAAGAGGTCTACTGCATTGCTGTCATTGGCTAGAACAGACGCCACAGTCATTGTGTCCGTCATGACAGGACACTCTCTAATCGGAAAACATGCTGACAGACTGAAGGTTGCCAGCAACGACTTTTGCAGAAGCTGTAGGGACATCGAGGAAGAAGAGACTATAGAACACCATCTGTGTGTGTGTGTCGCGCACTAGCAGTTAGAAGGGAGTTCCACATTAGGTTCTCATTTCTTTGAAAACCCGACTGATTTAGCAGAAGTGAATATTCCCAAGTTATTGGGCTTTTTAAAGCAATCTGGATGGTACAACGGTAGAAACTAGAAGGCATCTTCCTTCTTCGGTTCCTGTGGTATCACAATGGACGAAAACGTCTAAGTGAATCTGATGGCAGACTGTCACTTAAACCTAACCTTAAAAACTGCACCATAAGATGGGGGCTATACTAACTCTGTTTCATCAAAACGGAGTTTTAAAGGAAAATTTATTAAGCATTTAAGATACCTTTAAAAATATGTAGTGTACCATCTAGAAAGTGAACAGAAAGTGGAGTCAACAAAAAAGGATTCAACTAAAGGCACTCACACACTCACAAACGGATGTACAGTGAACACTTTAATAAGCATAACATTTAAATAATACTCCAATCCAATAAAACAACACACATTACGACAGAACAACAAAATAATGCCTGACAATGGTAAGCAAATGTAAAATAGCAGAAAAACACATTAAGGGGGAAACATGTCAACAAGGATATGCCCAATAATAAAGCCAAAAATTGGTATAAGCCAAACAAAAAACCGAAATAGGGATCCAACAAGAGGGCGCCCAACACACTCACATTTATCAACAAATGCCAGCTCAGGCTCATTAAAGGCTGCCACCAAGTTTTTGGTGGTGATGTTGGGCGTGTAGGGAACTCAACAAAATCGGCAGACCAATTCTACACCATAGAATTCATTAAATTGTGAATGACAATAAGTATCGTTGGTGGAAGGACCAATGGCCATGCAGCAGCAAGGGCGGCAGAAGCAGTAGAGCAGCAACAATGATAACAATTGCGCATTTGTTGCGATATGCAAACGTTAGGGTTTTTTTTTTCTGGTAAACCGGGCTAAAAACCAACATTTCGGTAACACAAATGACCCAAAACAAGTGGCATTTTTGCCCAAAATGAAAAAATACACACACACTCACATATATATGGGGCGAAAAATATATAAATAATTACATGTTCTGGTATGGCCGAAAACTTTATACACTATTCAGGTTATATGTAAAAAGAAGTAAAAAAGCATTAAGTTCGGCCGGGCCGAACTTTGGATACCCCCCACCTCGGGTATATATGCAAACCATCTTTCGTTATAAGCCGGTGAAAAATACATAACTTATGCCTTATCCAAATATAGACCGATCTGAACCATAAGTGACTGTGTCAAATTTAACGAAATTGGATTATAAATATGCCTTCTATGGGGCCAAGACTCTAAATCGAGAGATCGGTCTATATGGCAGCTATATCCAAATCAGGACCGTTCTGGGCCAAATTGCAAACAGATGTAGATCAGCCTAACACAACTCACTGTCCCAAATTTCGGCGACATCGGACAATAAATGCGCCTTTTATGGCCCCAAATCTATATGACAGCTATATCCAACTTTGGACCAATCTGGGCCAAATTGAAGAAGAATGTCGGAGGACCTAACGCAACTCACTGACCCAAATTTCAGCGACATCGGATTATAAATGCGCCTTTTATAGCCCCAAAACCTAAAACCAAGAGATCGGTCTATATGGCAGCTATATTCAAATTTACACCAATCTAGGCCAAATTGAAGAAGGACGTCGAGGAGCTTAACTTAACTCACTGTCTCAAATTTCGGCGAAATCGGACAATAAATGCGTCTTTTATGGCCCCAAAACCTTAAATCGAGAGATCGGTCTATATGGCAGCTATATTCAAATTTGCACCAATCTAGGCCAAATTGAAGAAGAACATCGGGGAGCTTAACTTAAGTCACTGTCCCAAATTTCGGCGAAATCGGACAATAAATGCGCCTTTTATGGGCCCAAAACCTTAAATCGAGAGATCGGTTTATGTGGCACCTATTTCCAAATCTGGACCGATCTGGGCCAAATTGATAAAAGATGTCAAAGGCCCTAAATCAACTCACTGTCCCAAATTTCAGCGACATCGGACTATTGTGCCTTTTATGGGTCCCAGACCTTAAATCGAGAGATCGGTCTACATGGCAGCTATATCCAAATCTGGACCGATCTGGGCCAAATTACAGAAAGTTGTCGAAGAGCCTAACGCTACTTAATGTGCCAAATTTCGGCGAAATCGAGCAATAAATGCGCACTTTATGGGTCCAAGACCTTAAATCAAGAGATCGGTCTATATGGCAGCTATATACAAATCTGAACCGATCTGTGCCATATTGCAGAAATATATTGAAGGGCTTAACTTAACTCACTGTCCCAAATTTCGGCGAAATCGGGCAATAAATGCGCCTTTTATGGGTCCAAGACCTTAAATCGAGAGATCGGTTTATATGGCAGCTATATCCAAATCTGGACCGATCTTGGCCAAAATGAAGAGGGCAGACGAAGGGCCTAACACAACTTTCTGTCTCAAATTTCGTCGACATCGGACAATAAATGCGCCCTTAATGGGACCAAGACCTTAAATCGAGAAATCGGTTTATATGGCAGCTATATCCTAATCTGGACCGATCTGTGTCATATTGCAGAAGTATATCGAAGGGCTAAACCTTACCCATTGTCCCAGATTTCGCCGACATCGGACAATAAATGCGCCTTTTATGGGCCCAAAACTTTAAATCGAGAGATCGGTCTATATGGCACCTATATCCAAATATGGACCGATCTGTGTTATATTGCAGAGGTATAAAACGGAGAGCTTATCCTAACTCACTGCTCCAAATTTCGGCGACATCGGACAATAAATGGGCTTAAAACCTCAAATCGAGAGATCGGTCTATATGGCAGCTGTACCCAAATCTGGACCGATCTGGTCTAAATTGAAGAAATATGTCGAGTGGGTAAACTCAACTCACTGTCCCATATTTTGGCAAAATCGGACAACAAATGCGCATTTTATAGGCCTAAGACCCTAAATCGGCGGATCGGTCTATATGGCAGCTGTAGCCAAATCTGGACCGATCAAATTGAAGAATGATGTCGAAGGGCCTAACACAACTCACTGTCCCAAATTTCAGCAAAATCGGATAATAAATGTGGCTTTTATGAGCCTAAGACCCTAAATCGGCGGATCGGTCTATATGGCAGCTATATCCAAATCTGAACCGATCTGAACCAAATTGACAAAGGACGTTGAAGGGCCTAACACAATTCACTGTCCCATATTTCAGCAAAATCGGATAATAAATGTAGCTTTTATGGGCCTAAGACCCTAAATCGGCGGATCGGTCTATATGGGGGCTATATCAAGATATAGTCCGATATAGCCCATCTTCGAACTTAAACTGCGAATGGACAAAAAGAGAATCTGTCCAAAGTTTCAACTCAATATCTCTATTTTTAAAGACTGAGGTGTGATTTCAACAGACAGACGTGCGGACGGACAGACGGACGGACAGACGGATGGACAGACGGACGGACAGATAGACGGACGTACAGACGGAAGGACAGGCGGACGGACAGACAGACGGACGGACGGACGGACAGATGGACGGACAGACGGATGGACAGACTGACGGACAGTCGGACGGACATACGGACGGACAGACGGAATGGCGGACGGACAGACAGATGGACGCACAGATGGACGAACAGACGGATGGACACACGGATGGACAGACGGATGGACAGACGGATGGACAGACGGACGGACAGGCGAACGGACAGATAGACGGAGAGATGGACGTACAGACGGACGAACAGATGGACGGACAGACAGATGGACGGGCGGACAGACGGACGTACAGACAGATGGACCCACAGACGGACGGACAGACGGATGGATAGACGGACGGACAGACGGACGGACAGATGGACAGATAGATGGACAGACGGACGGACAGATAGACGGAGAGATGGACGGGCAGAAGGACGAACGGACACGGCTAGATCGTCTTAGACTTTTACGCTGATCAAGAATATATATTCGTTATAGGGTCAAAAATGGATATTTCGATGTGTTGCAAACGGAATGACAAAATGAATACACCCTCATCCTTTTTATACCCTGGTGGGTATAAAAAGATACTTTCTATTACAATGTAGGGTACATACGAATAATCTATGATGAAAGATATAAAAACTAGCAACAATAGTCAAATGTCAAATGCCTATTATTTCCCATATGCAAATTTGGCGCATCGCATGCCCATAATGAAGAAATTAATTTGGAATATTCGGAATCAGCTTGACAGCGGTGGCAGGATCCCACATTTCAATGATAGGACATTGATGTGCTGTACAATGCCTTCGATAGTTGTGTTGGTGCTCGGGCATTCAAACGCACATTGAGGCCAAAACTCGTAAAGTGAAGACAAGCGTGGAAAAACGCAAATGTTGAATGGTTGTGGCGTCCTTTTGGGTTTGGAGATGGCATGCATTTTATATGGAAAAATTAATGATTTTGTAGAATTTCAAATGATTGTATAATTTGCATATATTTACATAGCAGCCCCAGTAAGGCACATATTTGTAGGAAAAAAAAGGAATTGTAAGTGGTCGACAATGAATGGTGGGACATACAAGGGCAATGCTAAGGAAATTTCAGGGAAATTTTAGAACAAAACTTTCAACATTTTGTATGAAAATAAAATGTCGACAAGTTTTGATACACTTTTTATGGAAATCAAACTTTGAAGAAAATTTTTATAAAAATCTTCAACAAAATTGCCTATGAAAATTGAGTTTGAAAGGCATTTTTCTTTTAAATCTTCTTTTCAAGCAGATTTTCGATAAAACTCAGAGCTAAAAAATTTTTCAACAAAAAACAAATTTTATGACGAGAATCAACTTCTTTGATGTTTGATTATCTTCAGACTTCTTTTATACCCACCACCGAAAGATGGGGTATTTTCATTTTGTCAGTCCGTTTGCAACACATCGAAATATCCATTTCCGACCCTATAAAGTATATATATTCTTGATCAGCGTAAAAATCTAAGACGATCTAGCCGTGCCCGTCCATCCGTCTGTCTGTCCGTCCGTCTGTCCGTCCATCTGTCCGTCCGTCTGTCCGTCCGTCCGTCTGTCCGTCCGTCTGTCCGTCCGTCTGTCTGTCTGTCCGTCCGTCTGTCCGTCCGTCTGCCCGTCCGTCCGTCTGTCCGTCCATCTGTCCGTCCGTCTGTCCATCCGTCCGTCTGTCCATCCGTCTGTCCGTCCGTCTGTCCGTCTCTGCGTCCTTCTGTCCGTCCGTCCATCTGTCCGTTCGTCCATCTATCCGTCTGTCTGTCGGATTGTCCGTCGGTCTGTCCGTCCGTCCGGCTGTCCGTCCATTTGTCCGTCCGTCCGTCCGTCTCTCCGTCTGACTGATGAAATCACACTACAGTCTTTAAAAACAGAGATATTGATCTGAAACTTTGCACAGATTCTTTTTTTGTCCATAAGCGGGTTAAGTTCGAAGATGGGTTATATCGGACTATATCTTGATATAGCCCCCATATTGACCAATCCTCTGATTTAGGGTCTTAGGCCAATAAAAGCCACATTTTTTATTCGATTTTGCTGAAATTTGGGACAGTGAGTTGTGTTAGGACCTTTGACGTCCTTCGTTTATTTGGCCTAGATCGGCCCAGATTTGGTTATAGCTGCCATATAGACCGATCCTCCGATTTAGGGTCTTAGGCCCATAAAAGGCACATTTATTATCCGATTTTGCTGAAATTCGGGTCAGTGAGTTGTTATAGGCTCTTCGACATTTTTCTGAAACTTGGCCCTGATCGGTTCAGATTTGGGTATAGCTGCCATATAGACAGATTTCTCGATTTAAGGTTTTGGGCCCGTAAAAGGCACATTTAGTATCTGATTTTGCTGAAATTTTGGGACAGTGATTTAAGTTAAGCCCCTTGACATACTTCTGCAATACGGCACAGATCGATGCAGATTAGGATATAGCTGCCATATAGACCGATCTCTTGGTTTTAGGTTTTGGGGCCATAAAAGGCGCACTTATTGTCCGATGTCGCTGAAATTTGGGACAGTGAGTTAAGTTAAGCCCCTTGACATACTTCTGCAATACGGCACAGATCGATCCAGAGTAGGATATAGCTGCCATATAGACCGATTTCTCGATTTAAGGTTTTGGGGCCATAAAAGGCGCATTTATTGTCCGATGTTGCCGAAATTTGGGACAGTGACTTATGTTTAGCCCCTTGACATACTTCTGCAATATGGCACAGATCGGTCCAGATTAGGATATAGCTGCCATATAAACCGATCTCTTGGTTTTAGGTTTTGGGGCCATAAAAGGCGCACTTATTGTCCGATGTCGCTGAAATTTGAGACAGTGAGTTGTGTTAGGCCCTCCGATATCTCTTTTCAATATGGCCCAGATTGGTCCAGATTTGAATATAGCTGCCATATAGACCGATTTCTCGATTTAAGTTTTTTGGCCCATAAAAGGCGCATTTATTGTCCGATGTCGCTGAAATTTGGGACAGTGAGTTAAGTTAAGCCCCTTGACATACTTCTGCAATGTGGCGCAGATCGGTCCAGATTTGAATATAGCTGCCATATAGACCGATCTCTTGATTTAAGGTTTTGGGCCCATAAAAGGTGCATTTATTGTCCGATTTTGCTGAAATTCGATACGGGAAGTTTTGTTAGGCTCTTCGACGTCCTTCTTCGATTTGGTCCAGATCGATCTAGATTTGAATATAGCTGCCATATAGACCGATCTCTCGATTTAAAGTCTTGGCCCCGTAAAAGGCGTATTTATAATCCGATTTCACTGAAATTTAACACAATGACTTATGTTAGGCTTTTCCACATCCTAGTCGTATATGGTTCAGATCGGTTTACTGTTGGATCATGAATGTTTTCTCCAGCTAGTATTTCAACTAAACTTGAACTTTAATTTGGTTGTTGCCTAAATTCTCGTGTCTACCTCATGAAATCACCCATATTATAGTGCTATTTTAAAAAATCTTTATTTAGCATTTTGAATCTTTTTCCACTTCGTATGTTTTTTTTTGCTCAATGCTGTAAAACAAGTGGCCATAGTAGCCATTAAAAGTTCATGCATCATTCACATCATTGTTTATACAATTTGTCGACTTTTTCTGCTGTTTATTTGTCTCGAATGCATGTTCGAGTCGTTTTATATGTTCAAGTTTTTATTACTATTTTGTTTTTGCTAAATGCCATGGAAAATTGTCCGCCTTTGATCTCGCGGATTTGCATATGGCCCACAATAAACCGTCTATGGTGGGGATAATGTGTGCATTTGTGTGTGTGTGTGGAAAAAAGGCGCCTCTAAACTAACCAACAAGACCGACCATCCCAAAGAAAACATCAGTGTGGGCCACACTTTGGCAAAGTCATTATTGTTTGTTAACAGCGATAAAAAGCACCAGTAAACGCGTGCTAAGTTCGGCCAGGCCGAATCTTGGAAACTCACCACCATGATTCTGCTAAAAATTTATAGAAAATATTGGGTTGCCTGCCCAAAAAGTAATTGCGGATTTTTTAAAAGAAAGTAAATGCATTTTTAATGAAACTTAGAATGAACTTTAATCAAATATACTTTTTTTTACACTTTTTTTCTAAAGCAAGCTAAAAGTAGCAGCTGATAACTGACAGAAGAAAGAATGCAATTACAGAGTCATAAGCTGTGAAAAAATTTGTCAACGCTGACTATATGAAAAATCCGCAATTACTTTTTGGGCAACCCATAAATTTGGACATTGGAGCAATATCAGGTTATCCACTGATTTGGAAGTTATTTGGCACATTTGTTGGAAGTTGTTACAGAACACCGCATGCGAAATTTCAGCCAAACTGACTTGTAAGGACTCAGGAAGTGAAATCGGCGGATCCGTTCATATGGGAGCTATATCAGGTTGTTGGCCAATTTGGACCGTACTTTGCGCAGAGTGTTTGGAGGCCACAGAACACTATGTGCGAAATTTCTGCCAGTTTCATCCGACGCCAAATTCTGGTCGGATGACAGATTTGGCTAAAATTTGCCGAAAGTGTTCCGTTATGACTTCCAAGCATGCTAACTTTCGAAGAAGTAAAGCTAGGCGCATGAAATTTTGCACAAATACTTCTTATTAGTGTAGGTCGGTTGGGATTGTCCATGTTTTGATATAGCTGCCATATGAACCAATCTTGGGTCTTGACTTCATGAGCTTTTAGAGGGTGCAATTCATATCTCATTTGGGTACTTGAACCCAAATTTTAATACCATATTCGTTTTCTGATCTCCAATACCTTTCACTTGATACCCTTATTGTGTCCATCGGATCACTTTCGGTTATGGTTGGCATTTTTGGGGTAAGGGGGAGGGTCCACCTCCACCCGATATCTAAAAATTATAAAGCCTATGTTTCCTTCAAGACAAACGTACACAATCTATGGACAGTCATAGTCATAATGGGTCTAATGACGTTTTTGAGGTGTGGCGTGACCCCCTATACTTTGATCTGATTTTGTGTGCCAGATTCGAAATATTGAATTGAACATTCAATATGCCTGTTTGGGGGAGTTTTGGGGTTGGGGAGGCCCGATGGGTACTTAGACTCAAATTTTAATACCATATTTGTATTCTACTCTCCAATACCATTCACTTGATACCTATATTGTCCCGCTCGGTCCACTTTTGATTTTGGGTTGTATTTTTGGCATAAGAGGGAGGGAGGGTCCGTCCTCCTTCCAATATCGAAAAATTATATAGCCTATGTTTCCTTCCAGATCAACCTACACAATATGCGAACATTTCAAGAAAATCAGTTCTGCCGTTTTTCATTCTATACGGCACAAACAAACCGAGTCCCATATATCCGTGATTGGCTAATGTGCCCATTTTGGGCGTTTCTGTGGGAGTGGGGTGACCCCCTATACTTCGACATGAATTTGTATGCCAGATTCGTTATCTAATCCCACATACTTTTCATTTGATACACATACTGTCCCGATCGGTCCACTTTTGATTTTGGTTGGTGTTTTTGGGGTAACGGTGAAGGGTCCGCGCCCCCTTCCGATATCAGTAAATTATGAAGCCTATTCCTTTTTCCTAACCATAGTCGTAATCTACTCCCGAATACCTTTCACTTGAGTTCTATATTGACATGATCGTCAAATAAACCTTTTTTAAGGTGGTTGGGGGGCTGGGGCTCCCCCTAGATACTTGGACCCAACTTTTATTAAAAAAATTCGTACTCTACTCTTGAATACCTTTCATTTGAATCCCATATTGTCCCAATAGGTCAACTTTTATTTTTGGGTACAACTTTGTGGGTAAAGGGGAGCGTCCGCCCCCCTCGCGATATCAAAAAAAAAATATATAGCCGTTTCCTTGCAGACCAACCAACACAATCTGTGAAAGTTTCAAGGTAATCGGTTCGGCCGAATACCTTTCATTTGAGTCCCATATTGACATGATCGTCAAATAAACCTATTTTAAGGGGGTTTTGGTGCTGGGACCCAACTTTTTTTTATGAAATTCGTACTCTACGCTTGAATACCTTTCATTTGAATCCCATATTGTCCCGATAGGTCAACTTTTATTTTTGGGTACAACTTTGTGCGCAAAGGGGAGCGTCCGCCCCCCTCTCGATATCAAAAAAATATATAGCCTTTGTTTCCTTGCAGACCAACCAACACAATCTGTGAAAGTTTCAAGGTAATCGGTTCGGCCGAATACCTTTCATTTGAGTCCCATATTGACATGATCGTCAAATAAACCTATTTTAAGGGGGTTTTGGGGCTGGGCGGCCCCCTAGGTACTTGGACCCAACTTTTATTATAAAATTCGTACTCTACTCTTGAATACCTTTCATTTGAATCCCATATTGTCCCGATAGGTCAACTTTTATTTTTGGGTACAACTTTGTGCGCAAAGGGGAGCGTCCGCCTCCCTCGCGATATCAAAAAAATATATAGCCTTTGTTTCCTTGCAGACCAACCAACACAATCTGTGAAAGTTTCAAAGTAATCGGTTCGGCCGAATACCTTTCATTTGAGTCCCATATTGACATGATCGTCAAATAAACCTATTTTAAGGGGGTTTTGGGGCTGGGGCGGCCCCCTAGGTACTTGGACCCAACTTTTATTATAAAATTCGTACTCTACGCTTGAATACCTTTCATTTGAATCCCATATTGTTCCGATAGGTCCACTTTTATTTTCGGGTAGTACATTTGTGGGTAAAGGGGAGCGTCCGCCCCCCTCCCGATATCAAAAAAATATATAGCCTTTGTTTCCTTGCAGACCAACCAACACAATCTGTGAAAGTTTCAAGGTAATTGGTTCGGCCGTTTTTGAGTCTATACGGAATAAACAAACAAACAAACACAAATTGATTTTTATACCCTCCACCATAAGATGGGGGGTATACTAATTTCGTCATTCTGATTGTAACTACTCGAAATATTCGTCTGAGACCCCATAAAGTATATATATTCTTGATCGTCGTGAAATTTTATGTCGATTTAGCCATGTCCGTCCGTCTGTCCGTCCGTCCGTCCGTCCGTCCGTCCGTCCGTCCGTCCGTCTGTCTGTCGAAAGCACGCTAACTTCCGAAGGAGTAAAGCTAGCCGCTTGAAATTTAGCACAAATACTTCTTATTAGTGTAGGTCGGTTGGTATTGTAAATGGGCCATATCGGTCCATGTTTTGATATAGCTGCCATATAAACCGATCTTGGGTCTTGACTTCTTGAGCCTCTAGAGTGCGCATTTCTTATATGATTGCGATGAAATTTTGCACGACGTGTTTTGTTATGACTTCCAACAACTGTGCCAAGTATGGTTCAAATCGGTCCATAACTTGATATAGCTGCCATATAAACCGATCTTGGGTCTTGACTTCTTGAGCATCTAGAGTGCGCAATTCTTATCCGATTGGGATGAAATTTTGCACGACGTGTTTTGTTATGACATCCAACTACTGTGATAAGTATGATTTAAATCGGTCCATAACCTGATATAGCTACCATATAAACCGATCTTGGGTCTTGACTTCTTGAGCCTCTAGAGTGCGCAATTCTTATTCGATTGGAATGAAATTTTGCACGACGTGTTTTGTTATGATATCCAACAACTGTGCCAAGTATGGTTCAAATCGCTCCATAACCTGATATAGCTGTCATATAAACAGATCTTGGGTCTTGACTTCTTGAGCCTCTAGAGTACGCAATTCTTATCCGATTGAAATGAAATTTTGCACGACGTGTTTTGTTATGACATCCAACAACTGTGCCAAGTATGGTTCAAATCGGTCCATAACCTGATATAGCTGCCATATAAACCGATCTTGGGTCTTGACTTCTTGAGCCTCTAGAGTGCGCAATTCTTATCCGATTGGAATGAATTTTGGCACGTAGTATTTTGTTGTGATATCCAACAACTGTGCCAAATATGGTTCAAATCGGTTCATAACCTGATGTAGCTGCCATATAAACGAATCTGGGATCTTGACTTCTTGAGCCTCTAGAGGTCGCAATTATTATCCGATTTGCCTGAAATTTTGTACGATGGATTCTCTCATGACAATTAACATACGTGTTTATTATGGTCTGAATCGGTTAATAGCCTGATATAGCTCCCATATAAATCGATCTCTTTATTTTACTTCTTGAGCCCACAAAGGGCGCAATTCTTATTCGAATTGGCTGACATTTTACACAGGTCTCCAACATATAATTTAATTGTGGTCCAAACCGGACCATATCTTGATATCGCTCTAATAGCAGAGCAAATCTTTTCTTATATCCTTTTTTTGCTTAAGAAGAGATGCCGGGAAAAGAACTCGACATATGCGATCCATGGTGGAGGGTATATAAGATTCGGCCCGGCCGAACTTAGCACGCTTTTACTTGTTATATATAAGAAGATTTCAACCCACTGTGCATTATTAAATGTTTCTTTATGTTTTCGTTCTTTGCACTTGACGTAAGGCTCGTTAAAGTAATAATGCGCAAAAATCGCTTATGAACAAATAGTCAAATAGGAAGTAGAGGGAGCATATTTTATTAGCCCAATATATCTCTATGGGATTTATGACAATTCCAAGATGAAAAGGCATATCTGTTTTGTAAAATTACGTATAGGAATTATGAATGAAGTCCCAGACATTGCCATCTTAGCTGTTTTGTTTTACGACGCATTGTAGAAGGCTTCCCCTTTGCCATTGTGCAGTTATGAATGAATAACTGAATTGAAATGATTCTTTGTATTTTGATAGCAGATGATGATCCGATGATGAGTACTCGTATCGCCTGCAGCATCAGCTTGAGTCTCATTTTCAAGCAATTGCTACCGTTTATCTTCCACTATGACTGTCAGTATGTCTGTCCGTCTTTCGCTATGCTGCCTCTGGTGTGCTCAATTGTAAGCAAAAACAGATTAAGTCTTTAAAATCCTCTTACACTTTTCTCACTTTTATTGTTTTGGATTTGGCATCTCAAAGATGATTTGCAATGACATCACAGGATTTACAATGTCGATAATGAAGGTGGAGATGGAGATGAAGTTGCTCGTACTAAGGATGATGTTTATCATAATTTTTTTGTTCTTTTGTTTTGATTGTTTGTTAGGGAGTTCATGTTTTACAGCATTCTTGCGAAGTTTGTAAGATTAGGATGTGAAGGTTAGAGAAGTGGTACACTTAAAAAAAATTTTAAAATCAATAAAAATAGTCCCCATATAATCTGAATGTCCATTTTGAATACTGAAGTATCTAAGTGTCTTCCCTCTCCTATTTGGGTTTTCAAAGTAGTCCAAATAAGCTAATGCAGCTAAGGAGGTGCATCGAGCAGTCAAACTTTTCTGTTTTAACTTGTTATACCCACCAGCATAGGATAGGGGGCATATTCATTTTGTCATTCGGTTTGCAACACATCGAAATATGAATTTCCGACCCTATAAAGAACACATATTCTTGATCAGCGTACAAATCTACGACGATCTAGCCATGTCAGTTCATCTGTCCGTTTGTCTGTCTGTTGAAATCACGCTACAATCGTTAACAAGTAAAAACGTGCTAAGTTCGGCCGGGCCAAATCTTATATACCCTCCACCATGGATCGCATTTGACGAGATCTTTCCACGGTATCTAGGCAAACAAAGAATAAAAGAAAGGAACTGCTATGTTATTGGAACAATATCAAGTCATGGTTCATTTCGGACCATAATTGAACTGAATATTGCAGACCATGGTAGAAGTCATTGTGTAAAATTTCAACCAAATGTAGTAAGAATTGCGCACTTTAGGGGCTGAAGAAAAAAAATAGGGAGATCGGTACAAAATTTCAGCCAAATCGGATAATACTTGCGCCCTGCAGAGGCTCAAGAAGTCAAGATCCGATATCGGTTTATATGACAGCTATATCAGGTTACGAACCGATTTGAACTATTCTTAGCACAGTTGTTGAAAGTCATAAAAAAACACCTCATGCAAAATTTCAGCCAAATCGGATAACAATTGCGTCCTCTAGTAGCTCAAGAAGTCAGAACCGCAGATCGGTTTATATGGCAGCTATACCAGGATATGCACCGATTTACGCCATGCATAGCACAGTTGTTGGAAGTGATACCAAAACACTACGTGCAAAATTTTAGTGAAATCGGACAAGAATTGCGCCCTCTAGAGGCTCAAGAAGTCAAGACCAAAGATTGGTTTATATGGCAGCTATACCAGGATATGGACCGATTTAAACCACACTTAGCCCATCAGTTGAAAGTCATAACAAAACACCTCATGCAAAATTTTAGCCAAATCGGATAACAATTGTGCCCTCTAGTGGCTCAAGCAGACAAGACCAAAGATCGGTTTATATGGCAGCTATATCAGGTAAAATACCGATTTGCTCCATACTTAGCACAGTTGTTGAAAGTCATAAGAAAACACCTCATGCAAAATTTCAGTCAAATCGGACAAGAATTGCGCCATTAGTGGCTCAAGTAGTCAAAACCCAAGATCGGTTTATATGGCAGCTATATGAGGTAATAGACCTATTTGAACCATACTTAGCACAGTAGTTGAAAGTCATAAGAGAAAACTTCATGCAAAATTTCATTCCAATCGGATAAGAATTGCGCCCTCTAGTGGCTCAAGAAGTCAAGACCCCATATCGGTTTATATGACAGCTATATCAGGTTATGGACCGATTTGAACCATACTTAGCCCATCAGTTGAAAGACATAACAGAACATCTCATGCAAAATTTCAGCCAAATCGGATAATAATTGTGCCCTCTAGTAGCTCAAGAAGTCGAGACCCCATATTGGTTTATATGACTGCTATATCAGGTTATGGGCCGATTTCAACTATTCTTAGAACAATTTTTAAAATTCATAACAAAATACCTCATGCAAAATTTCAGCCAAATCGGATAATAATTGTGCCCTCTAGTAGCTCAAGAAGTCAAGACCCCAGATGGGTTTATATGGAAGCTATATCAGGTAATGGTCCGATTTAAGCCGTACTTAGCACAGTTGTTGGAAGTCATAATGAAACAACTCGTACAAAATTTCAGCCAAATAGGATGAGAATTGTGCCCTCTAACGGCTCAAGACGTCAAGATCCCACATCGGTTTATATGGCAGCTATATCAAAACGTGGATCGGTATAGCCCATTTACAATCCCAACCGACCTACACCAATAAGAAATATTTGTGCAAAATTTTAAGTGGCTAGCTTTACTCCGTCGAAAGTTAGCGTGCTTTCGACAGACAGACGGTCGGAAGGATGGACAGACGAACAGACGGACGGACAAGGCTAGTTCGACTTAGAATGTCATGACGATCAAGGATATATATACTTTATGGGGTCTTAGACGAATATTTCGAGGAGTTACAAACAGAATGACGAAGTTAGTACACCCCCATCCTATGGTGGAGGGTATAATAAAAAAATTGAGCTGAAATTTTGCACCGATTCTTTTCTTGTTCATAAGCAGGTTAAGTTCGAAGACTGGCTATATCGAACTATATCTTGATATAGCTCCCATATAGACCGATCCGCCGATTTAGGGTCTTAGGAAAATAAAAGCCACATTTATTTTCCAATTTTGCCGAAATTTTGGACAGTGAGTTGTGTTATGCCCTTCGACATCCTTCTTCAATTTGGCTCAGATCGGTTCAGATTTGGATATAGCTGCCATATAGACCGATCTCTTGATTTAGGGTCCAAGGCCCATAAAAGGCGCATTTGTTGTCCGATTTCGCCGAAATTTGGGACAGTGAGTTGTGTTAGGCCCTTTGACATCCTTCTTCAATTTTGCCTAGATCGGTACATATTTGGATATAGCTGCCATATAGACCGATCTCTTGATTTAGGGTCCAAGGCCCATAAAAGGCGCATTTGTTGTCCGATTTCGCCGAAATTTGGGACAGTGAGTTGTGTTAGGCCCTTTGACATCCTTCTTCAATTTAGCCCAGATCGGTACAGATTTGGATATAGCCCCCACAAGACCGATCCGCCGATTTAGGGTCTTAGGCCCATAAAAGGCGCATTTATTATCGGATTTTGCCGAAATTGCGGACAGTGAGTTGTGTTAGACCCCTCGACTGTTTTCTGCAAAATGGCCCAGATCGGTCTAGATTTGGATATAACTGTCATATAGACCGATCTCTCGATTTAAGGTTTTGAGCCCATAAAGGGCGCATTTATTGTCCGATTTTGCCAAAATTTGGGACAGTGAGTTGTGTTAGGACCTTCGACATCTTTCTGTAATTTGGCCCAGATCGGTTCAGATTTTGACATAGCTGCCATATAGACCGATCTGTCGATTTAACGTTTTGAGGTCATAAAAAGCGCATTTATTGTCCGATGTCGCCGAAATTTGGGACAGTGTGTTATGTTAGGCTCTTCGACATCTTTCTGCAATTTGGCCCAGATCGGTCCAGATTTGGACCGTATTGACAGATCTGTCTATGTAAAATCTTGGGCGCGTTTAAAACCGATATCGCTAAAATTTTACACAGTGCTTTATGTTAGGCTTTTCGACATCTGTGTTCTATATGGTCCAAATCGGTTTATGTTTGGATATAGCTACCAATAAGGCCAATATTTTGTTCTATTGGGTTGCCCAAAAAGTAATTGCGGATTTTTAAAAGAAAGTAAATGCATTTTTAATAAAACTTAGAATGAACTTTAATCAAATATTCTTTTTTTACACTTTTTTTTCTAAAGCAAGCTAAAAGTAACAGCTGATAACTGACAGAAGAAAGAATGCAATTACAGAGTCACAAGCTGTGAAAAAATTTGTCAACGCCGACTATATGAAAAATCCGCAATTACTTTTTGGGCCTAATGTGGTCCAACTCGGACCATATTTCGATGTAGCTGCTATGGGCGCATGATTATGCATTTTTCATCGGATTATGACGAAAGTTGGTTTATATGTATAACCGTGGTGGTGGGTATCCAAAGTTCAGTCCGGCCGAACTAAACGCCTTTTTTTTTGTTTTGAAATATTTTTTTATTTTTTTAAGAACATTTTTTTATTTAATTTTTGTGTTCATATGTTCATACAATGCATGGTACTCCTCCAATTCTGGGATAACATTGTTGCAGGAAGAGATAACAACAACCCGAACAGCATTGATTACTATGTGTACAATCGCAGGGCACAATCTTACAGGGTCCAATGGGATTTTCACACTCATCCTCAAGGACATCTCTCACTTTATCCTCTTGGCTCACTCTTTCCACGTTAGACTGGCTTTCAATAAGAAAATCTGTATTGACTCTGTGCTCATTGCCGAGGGATAGTTCCAGGAAACTGCATATAATCATGCCAAGAATTATACAATTTATGAATCTCATGATGATATCTGAATGAGTCTAAGTTCTCCTTTTACTTGCTGGTTGCAAAAAAGTTATAATACTGACGATCTTATGATTTTTTGATTTCAAATTTATAAGGTCAAAATTGCGA
Organism: Stomoxys calcitrans; assembly: GCF_963082655.1. Lineage (NCBI taxonomy): Eukaryota > Metazoa > Arthropoda > Insecta > Diptera > Muscidae > Stomoxys > Stomoxys calcitrans. Next base: position 167,833,608 of record NC_081555.1, on the reverse strand, counting down.
ATTGCGTTATCAAAATTTCGTTGCACTTCAAAAAACGTTATCAGAAATAAAGAAAAAAAATATTTTGGACCCTACATCACAACTATGGTTTACAATGTTTGCATTTAGGTTATTCACATGAACTGGCAATTAAAGCGCGAAAGGAAACCATCTTATCAATGAGAATTGACAATACAAGTTAACTTCAGCTATAAGAAGCTCATATTTGTCGACTGAATGTTCATTCAAGTTTAGGTTGAGATTGAACGGGTAGCCTACTATAAAGTTAGATTAATAAAGGGTGATTTTTTAGCTATTATCTTTTTGGCAACACTGGTTTAAAAAGCTCACGCACGTTTCGTGTTTTGTTTCACTGTCAAACATCTTTAGTTTGGTTTATAATTTCACCATGCATAGTCATACAAACGAACAACGCTTGCAAATTAAATACATGCCCTGTTAAGAAAGTTCATCGCGTGCTTCTCTCATTGAGCGACGCAGCTCATTTGTGGCACAATGGGTACTTAAACAAGCAGAATTTTCGATTTTGGAGTGAAGATCACCCACAAGCATTGCAAGAGCTACCACTGCATCCAGAAAAAGTTACAGTTTGGTGCGGTTTATGGGCTGGTGGCATCATTGGACCGTACTTCTTCGAAGATGATGCGAATCGTAACGTAACTGTGAATGGTGAGCGCTATCGTGAGATGATATCCAACTTTTTTTTGCCCATAATGCAAGAGCTTGACTTGCATGACATGTAGTTTCAACAAGACGGTGTCACATGCAGTACGCAGTACGCGTTACAATGGATTTATTGAGAGCGGAGTTTGGTGAACATTTTGTTGGTAAATTGGGTAAATTTTTGGCGATTGTCAAAATCGTTATCTCCAACAAATTCTTAGAAGTTTTGCTCAAACCATAAGTCTTAAATCTAAACCTATCTGCGGTATTTTAACAACAAAGCCGCAAGTTTGCTCAATAGAATCCCAAGAACAAAAGTTTGTCGTTAAAATCGGAAGCTCAATTTTGATTTTAGATCCATGGTTTCTTGGGTGAAACTTCTAAGAATTTGTAGTAGCCTACGATTTTGGTGGTTGACCCACCTTAAAGTATATATCCACATCGGCACCGAATCTGCTCTGTGCTTCCCTTCTATTATATTTAGAAGTTTGACAAATGGCACGTATGGATGACCGCCGACTTGCCGGCCGTGGACGAACCCTTCCTGGCATTTTTATTTCCCATTTCATTTTCAGGAATATCATTGCATACAAAAAACTAAGTGCCAAAGCTGGGTCATGAGCTTGGTGTTCATTAATGGATTCTATATATTTGCTTGCCCAAAAAGTAATTGCGGATTTTTCATATAGTCGGCGTTGAAAAATTTTTTCACAGCTTGTGACTCTGTAAATGCATTCTTTTTTCTGTCAGTTATCAGCTGTTACTTTTAGCTTGCTTTAGAAAAAAAGTGTAAAAAAAGTATATTTGATTAAAGTTCATTCTAAGTTTTATGAAAAATGCATTTACTTTCTTCTAAAAAATCCGCAATTACTTTTTGGGCAACCCAATATATATATGCCACCACGAACTTTGGTCTTATTGTATGATTGTACATGATTTTATCACCGCCATTTTCGAAGGCGGTAAATATCAGGTGCAGTCCTCTGTCTGAAAAACCTTACATTTCACCTTAAAAGGCTATGACACAACATTAGCACAATTAGCCGAACTTTTAATAGCTTTCCGATCTACTGCGCTCCTTCTCTAATCTTTGACACCAAGTCTCGATATATTTTTCACTACTTGATCTTTCCGTCGGAGTTTTCGTGTACCACAGTGATCGCCTTCCAAAGATTTCTTCGCTGGAGTTTCTTCATTCATTCTGACAACATGGCCTAGCCAACCCAACCGTTGTAGTTCATAGAAATACCAAAAACTTCTCCGACAATCGCAGCGACATACCTATATCGAGTGTCGCTGAGTAGAACCCCAATCCCGTTGCGGACTGCTTTTTTTAGTGCTTTTCTATGAAGACTTTCATCCCCTCAACAAGGTATCCGTAGCTCACACCTCTCTTCTGGGAAAGCGTAGCAGTTCTATTTCACCATGACGAGTTGCCTCATCTAAGAGCACAGATCCGAATATATACCTCTATAGGTTGCATAATCAGCATACTTTACAAACCTTTCAGAGATGTCGACTTCAACGCTTCCGAGTATTAAACATTCCCCAGTCTTTTGAAACTTTTCAAACAATGGGTTTTTTCAAACAGTGGGTATGCGAGTCTAAATAACTAGAGCCCCAAACTCTTCAGTGCCCCAGCAGCTGTCTCACCCCTTCCCTTACTTCCTCCTTCCAGGGACGTAGCTAGTGGGGGCTATCGGCCCTATCCCATCTCCTCCCCCCAAAAATTTCTATTTTTCCAATGTTATTGTTTAGCAGTTTTAATATAAGCCCCCCCCACAATAAAATCCTGGCTACGTCCCTGCCTCCTTCGACTGCAACTGACAACAGACGGGCACCATTCAAGGACGGGAAATTGCAGTATCATATATCGCACCAGCTCCCCAGAGAAAACATTTTATTATTTATAGCAGTACCATTTAAAGATATGTCATTACCCTTAGCATTAACTGTGGCTTATAAATAATGGCTTATTTATGCCATTATTACTAGCATTGCAAACGAACATAAACAGAGAGAGCAAGAGATCTGGTTACAATTAATAATAACAACATATTTGGAAGGATTTTTCCTACTTTCCGGGATTCTATATACATCTATATATGGATATTGAGCTGAAATACATCAATACATCAGATACATCAACGCTGGATAAGTTTTTTGGATGGACCATATTTGGATATAGCTGCTATGTGGACCGATCTGCCGATAAAGGGTCTAATGCCATTAAGTGCTTAATTTTTTATCCATTTTTATCGCCGAATGTTGAATCTGTGAGTAATTCTAAGCCACCCGCCATCTGACCCAAATATGGTTCAGATTGGACTGTATTTAGATATAGCTATCATATAGACCGATATGACGATTAGGGGACTGAAGCTCATAAAAGCTTTATTTATTTAATAATACCCGATTTCGTTGAAACTTTAAATAGTGAGTTGTTGTAAGCTTCCCGAATTCTGACCCAAATATGAGTCAGATCAGATTAAATAGATATAATTGTCCTATGGACCGATCTTCCAATTTAGAGAAAACGTATCTGAATTTCAATTGTCGGACCAAGTGCTAGGGGGACCACCCCAAGCCCCAAAACACTTCTAAATCGGACATATTTACCGACCATGGCAATATGGGACTCAAATGAAAGGTATTTGCGAGTAGAATACGAATCTGATATCAAAATGTGGGACCACGTTTCTGGGGGTCTATTCCTTCCCCAAAACACCCCCCAAACAGGACTTATTTACTGACCATGGGAATATGGGGCTTAAATAAAAGGTATTTGAACAAATTTACGACCATAACAATATGGGGCTCAAATGAAAGGTCTTCGGGAGTAAAACACGAACTTGATATCAATATTCGGGAAAAGTGTCTACGGGGCCACGACGTGTCGAAAATATTGGGTTGACCAAAAAGTGATTGCGGATTTTTTAAAAGAAAGTAAATGCATTTTTAACAAGTAAAAGCGTGCTAAGTTCGGCCGGGCCGAATCTTATATACCCTCCACCATGGATCGCATTTGTCGAGTTCTTTTCCCGGCATCTCTTCTTAGGCAAAAAAGGATATAAGAAAAGAGTTGCTCTGCTATTAAAACGATATCAAGATATGGTCCGGTTCGGACCACAATCAAATTATATGTTGGAGACCTGTGTAAAATTTCAGCCAATTCGTATAAGAATTGCGCCCATTGGGACTCACGAAGTAAAATAGAGAGAACGATTTATATGGGATCTGTATCGGGTTATAAACCGATTCAGACCATAATAAACACGTTTGTTGATGGTCATGAGAGGATCCATCGTACAAAATTTCAGGCATATCGGATAATAATTGCGACCTCTAGGGGTCAAGAAGTCAAGATCCCAGATCGGTTTATATGGCAGCTATATCAGGTTATGAACCGATTTGAACCTTATTTGACACAGTTGTTGAAAGTAAAAATAAAATACGTCATGCAAAATTTCAGCCAAATCGGATAGGAATTGCGCCCTCCAGAAGCTCAAGAAATCAAATCCCCAGATCTGTTTATATGACAGCTATATCAGGTTATGAACCGATTTGAACCATACTTGGCACAGTTGTTGGATATCATAACGAAATACTTCGTGCAAAAATTCATTCAAATCGGATAAGAATTGTGCCCTCTAGAGGGTCAAGAAGTCAAGACCCAAGATCGGTTTATATGGTAGCTATATCAGGTTATGGACCGATTTGAACCATACATGGCACAGTTGTTGGGTATCATAACAAAACACGACGTGCGAAATTTCATTCCAATCAGATAAGAATTGCGCCCTCTAGAGGGTCAAGAAGTCAAGACCCAAGATCGGTTTATATGGTAGCTATATCAGGTTATGAACCGATTTGAACCATACTTGGCACAGTTGTTGAATATCATAACAAAACACTTCGTGCAAAATTTCATCCCAATCGGATAAGAATTGCGCACGCTAGAGGCTCAAGAAATCAAGACCCAAGATCGGTTTATATGGCAGCTATATCAGGTTATGGACCGATTTGAACCATACTTAGCACAGTTGTTGGATATCATAGCAAAACACGTTATGCAAAATTTCATTCCAATCGGATAAGAATTGCGCACGCTAGAGGCTCAAGAAGTCAAGACCCAAGATCGGTTTATATGGCAGCTATATCAAAACATGGACCGATATGGCCCATTTACAATACCAACCGACCTACACTAATAAGAAGTATTTGTGCAAAATTTCAAGCGGCTAGCTTTACTCTTTCGAAAGTTAGCGTGCTTTCGACAGACAGACGGACGGACGGACGGACGGACGGACAGACGGACGGACATGGCTAGATCGACATAAAATTTCACGACGATCAAGAATATATATACTTTATGGGGTCTCAGACGAATATTTCGAGTAGTTACAAACAGAATGACGAAATTAGTATACCCCCCATCTTATGGTGGAGGGTATAAAAAAACTTAGAATGAACTTTAATCAAATATACTTTTTTAACACTTTTTTTCTAAAGCAAGCTAAAAGCTACAGCTGATAACTGACAGAAGAAAGAATGCAATTACAGAGTCATAAGCTGTGAAAAAATTTGTCAACGCCGACTATATGAAAAATCCGCAATTACTTTTTGGGCAACCCAATAAATATTTCAAGGAAACTTTTGTTCCATATAAAGTAGAAGAAGGCCCAGCGGAGCGGGCCCGGGTCAGCTAGTATCCATATATAGATGCATATAGAATCCCGGAAAGTAGGACAAAGCCTTCCAAATATGTCGTTATTATTATTCCCTCTACCATAGTGTGGGGGTATACTAATTTTCGTCATTCTGTTTGTAACACCTCGAAATATGCGTTTAAGTTGAACTAGCCACGTCTGTCCGTCCGTCTGTCTGTCGAAAGCACGCTAACTTTCGAAGGAGTAAAGCTAGCCGCTTGACATTTGGCACAAATACTTCTTATTTGTGTAGGTAGGTTGGGATTGCAAATGGGCTATATCGGTTTTGATAAAGCTGCCAATAAACCGATCTGAGATCTTCAGTATGGTTCAAATCGGTATATAACCTGATATAGCTGCCTTATAAACCGATCTGGGATCTTGACTTCTTAAGTCGCTAGAGAGCGTAATCCTTATCCGGCTTCTCCCTTCCAACATTCGTGTCCAATATAGTCAGAATCGATCTATTATCTGATACAGCTCCCATATAAACCGATTTCCTGATTATATTTCTCGAGCCCCTATAATTCGCAATTCTTATCCGAATTGGTTGAAATCTTACCCAATAGCTTTCACTATGGTGTTCAATATTCAATTCATTTATGGTCCGAATCGACTATAACTTGTTATAGCTCCAATAGCATAACAATTTTTATCCATTATTCTTTGTTGACCTAAAACGAGATACTGCACAAAGAACTCCAGTAATGCTATGCATGGTGGAGGGTATATAAGATTGGGCATGGTCGAACTAAGCACGCTCTCACTTAGTTAGGTTTTTCGAGGTTGGCAGCACTGGTTGATAGCTGTGTTCAAAAGTCATCTGTGAAAGTGAAAGGTATTCAGTATACTCTGCCATTTCAACTTGAAGAAAATCGCCAACGAGCAAAGACTTGACATCGCGAAAACTTATTACACAAATTCGAGCTCTGTGACAGCACCTCGATGGAAATCGAAAACAGGTTTTTATCGAAAACTGGTATTCGGCGATAAGGCTCATTTGTGGCAAAATGGCTGCTTAAACATGCAAAACTTGCGCACTTAGGGTGAAGAACAGCCACATGCCTTTATCCAAAGATCGGCCTAGTCGAACTTAATTCGTTTTCATTTGTTTTCGTTTTTTATACCCACCACCGAAGGATGGGGGTATTTTCATTTTGTCATTCCGTTTGCAACACATCGAAATATCCATTTCCGACCCTATAAAGTATATATATTCTTGATCAGCGTGAAAATCTAAGACGATCTAGACATGTCCGTCCGTCTGTCCGTCTGTCTGTTGAAATCACGCTACAGTCTTTAAAAATTGAGATATTGAGCTGAAATTTTGCACAGATTCTTTTTTTGTCCATAAGCAGGTTAAGTTCGAAGATGGGCTATATCGGACTATATCTTGATATAGCCCCCATATAGACCGATCCGCCGATTTAGGGTCTTACGCCCATAAAAGCCACATTTATTATCCGATTTAGTTGAAATTTGGGACAGTGAGTTGTGTTAGGACCTTCGACATCCTTTGTCAATTTGGCTCAGATCGGTCCAAATTTGGATATAGCTGCCATATAGACCGATCCTCAGATTTAGGGTCTTAGGCCCATAAAAGCCACATTTTATATCCGATTTCGCCGAAATTTGGCACAGTGAGTTGTGTTAGGCCCTTCAACATTCTTCGTCAATTTGGCCCAGATCGGTCCAGATTTGGATATAGCTGCCATATAGACCGATCCTCCGATTTATGGTCTTACGCCCATAAAAGCCACATTTATTATCCGATTTTGCTGAAATTTGGGACAGTGAGTTGCGTTGAGCCCTTCGACATCCTTCGTCAATTTGGCCCTGATCGGTCTAAATTTGGATATAGCTGCCATATAGACCGATCCTCCGATTTATGGCCTTAGGCCCATAAAAGCCACATTTATTATCCGATTTTGCTGAAATTTGGGACAGCGATTTGCCTTAGGCCCTTCGATATCTTTCTTCTATTTGGCCCTGATCGGTTCAGATTTGGATATAGCTGCCATATAGACCGATCTCTCGATTTAAAGTTTTGGGCTCATAAAAAGCGCATTTATTGTCCGATGTCGCCGAAATTTGGGACAATGACTTGTGTTGGGCCCTTCGATATTTGTCTTCAATTTGGCTCAGATCGGTCCAGATTTGGATATAGCTGCCATATAGACCGATCTTACGGTTGAACAATGACTTGTACTAATAAGCATTTGGTCTAAATCGGATGATATCTATGGGGCTTAAGGTATGCATTTTTCACTGGATTTTGACGAAATGTGGTTCACATATATACCCGAGGTGGTGGGTATCCAAAGTTCGGCCCGGCCGAACTTAACGCCTTCTTACTTGTTTTTTTTTTTTGCTATAGGGCACCTAGGAGTTTTCTCTTTTCAAACTCCATCGTCAATTATGTTTTTATGACATTATCAAATGGCTCCGATATCAATTTATTGTTTGAGATATTCTGCAACTCTTCACCCCCAACATGGTTTGACTTCCATGTGGTCATGGAGCTTTCAGCTATCAGCTCTTTACTAATACTGTAATCTGTATTTTATTGAAAAGTATTGAATGGAAATTTTTAATATAGGCTAATGTGATATTTCTAGAGTGGACTGATAATGAGAACCGTTTATTTTTTATAAAGTTTTTTTTGAAGATCATCATGTTGAAAATAAGACGCATATTGTGGATACTTAAGAGAACAATAAGAACGACCTGAGTTAATAGGGAAATTTGTTCCTAGTCCTTTGTGTACTTTTTGTATGGACTATTTTTTTTACACAAATTTCTCTAAGTGTACAAATTATTTAGTAAATATAAGATATTTATCAATATTGGCCATTGTAGCATACAAAGCGAAGACATCTTTTGGCAAAAAATTCCAAGAGGTTGTTACTCAAAGTACAATTAGGTTATCATCGAACCATCTCTCTAAAAATCTGTGTTGTCCTTGTCTACATTTCCGTTGAGATGCCTACAACCTTGTTTGGCAGTAGCAAGGAGTGTTTTGGCATACCTGTATCCAGACTTTAAATTTGAAGAAAAAACAGCATAAATTTATGAAACAAATTCGAGAAGAGTTTTTCCACCAGCGATTGTTGCCTGTTTAAGTGTAACAAAATGCTAAAGTCTCTTAAGGGAATTACATCAGGGGCTAAGTGTAAGTAAGCTGTAGGAAGTAACATCATCTCTCAGGCCAGAAAGCATATTTTCATCGATGAGGCTACTGTTGATGTTGATGCCTTCATCTGCTCATTTCAGCACGCTATAGCCAAAACAGCAATTCATGATACAATGAAGGAACAAAACAAACGGTGAGGCCAATTACATCAATGAAGGCCATGAGGATGATGAAGATGTTGATCACCTTTAGTATGCCTCCCCGTGCGATGTTTCATTACATTTACATTTAGAGAGACTTTCTGTCATCATAAGGAAGCGGCAATTTGCTTCGTCAATGAACCATAAAGTGGCGGCATTTGTCAGCGTTTGAGTTTCATATGCTGTTGTTGATGTTGTTGTTGTAGTTTTTTATTATTATGATTTGTCTTTTATATTGTTTGATCTTAATATCCTTGTTGTTGGGCATTACAGTTCAGTTGAGTTGCCCGATTCCCCTTCCCTCCAAGTAGAGGTCTTATAACATCTTTCTGCTTGAGATCCTCATCAAATTGTTAATGTCCTTGTTATAGTTTTGATTTGCCTTTGGATTTTTGATTTTCTTTCTTCGAACAGAGTGTGAGATATGTACAGAGTAGACGTCCCCCTTGTGCAAGAATGTCTGGCAGGCTTTGATATCCTTTGAATTCCTTGAGTTTTTTTTTTGTGTGCCTACGAGTTTTGTGTTGACGCTAACATATGCCTCATTCGATGTGGGGTGTGAAGGACTGTCTGGCATTTACCAAAATGTATCAATTTCAATCTCTCCTTGAAGTCCTTCTTTTTAATGATTTAACATATTCTACAAATCACTGTAATTCGTTTTGCTACCCCATATGCCATTGCTTGGTTTATTGGCCAGGACTACAAATTTATGAGTTTCACTTCTTAACTGGGGTGACATGGATGTGATTTTTGGAAAGGTAATGAAATGGGGAATTCCTTAAGGGAAGCTATTAGACGTTGTTGGTGGAATATATGCATATTTGCTAAGGAAGCATTTGCATAAGTGGAGAAGGCACAAACACAATGCATTTGTTAATGCAAATTGGTTGTAATGGCCTCGTTTGCTCTGAGATAAGTTGAATTCGATAACATTAAATTATTAAAAATAGTCACCAAACATTTTAAGGGATTTTGGTCATAGTGTTGGCAAATGAAGTTCGATTGGCATAGGCAAGAAAGTTACGTATAATTAGATCCAAAGTTCGGCCGGGCCCACCACCTAGGTTATATATGTAAACCACCTTTCATGCGGTGAAAATTGCATACCTTATGTCCCATAGCAGTTATATCGAGATATGTTCCGATTTGGACCAAAAAATAATAAATACAGTAGCTATATCTAAAAATAAACCGTTCAGATCGATATACGACACGGATGTCGAAAAGCCTAACATAAGTCATTGTGTCAAATTTCGGTGAAATGGGATTATAAATGCGCTTTTTATGGGACCAAGACTTTAAATCGAGATATCGCCCTATATGGCAGCTATATCCAAATCTGAACCGATCTGCTCCAAATTGGCGAGGGACATCGAAGGGCCTTACTTAACTCTTTGTCCAAAATTTCAGCAAAATCGGATAATAAATGTGGCTTTTATGGGCCTAAGACCCTAAATCGGAAGAGCGTTCTATATGGCAGCTATATCCAAATCTGAACCGATCTAAGCCAAATTGAAGAAAAATGTCGAAAGGCCTAAAACAACTCATTGCCCAAATTTCAGCAAAATCGGATAATAAATGTGGTTTTTGTGGGCCTAAGACCCTAAATCGGTAGATCGGTCTATATGGCAGCTATATCCAAATCTGAACCGATCTGCTCCAAATTGGCGAAGGATGTCGAAGGGCCTAACTTAACTCACTGTCCCAAATTTCAACAAAATCGGAGAATAAGTGTGGCTTTTATGGGCCTAAGACCCTAAATCGGAGGATCGGTCTATATGGCAGCTATAACCAAATCTGGACCGATCTAAGCCAAATTGAAGAAGGATGTCGAAGGGCCTCACTTAACTCACTGCCCCAAATTTCACCAAATGCGGATAATAAATGTGGCTTTTAAAGGGCCTATGACCCTATATCGTAAGATCGGTCTATATGGCAGCTATAACCAAATCTGAACCGATCTAGGCCTAATTGAAGATAGATGTCAAGAGGCCTAAGACAACTCACTGTCCCAAATTTCAACAAAATCGGACAATAAACGTGGCTTTTATGGGTCCAAAACCATAAATCGAGATATCGGTCTATATGGCAGCTATAACCAAATCTGGACCGATCTAAACCAAATTGAAGAAGAATGTCGAAGAGTCTAACATAACTCACTGTCCCAAATTTCAGCAAAATCGGATAATAAATGTGGCTTTTATTGACCTAAGACCCTAAATCGGAGGATCGGTCTATATGGCAGCTATATCCAAATCTGAACCGATCTAAGCCAAATTGAAGAAGAATGTCGAAGAGCCTAACACAACTCATTGTCCCAAATTTCAGCAAAATCGGATAATAAATGTGGCTTTTATGGGCCTAAGGCCCTAAATCGGTCTATATGGCAGCTATAACCAAATCTTGACCGATCTAAGCCAAATTGAAGAAGAATATCGAAGGGCCTAACACAACTCATTGTCCCAAATTTCAGCACAATCGGAGAATAAATGTGACTTTTATGGGCCTAAGACCCTAAATCGGAGGATCGGTCCATATGGCAGCTATATCCAAATCTGAACCGATCTAAGCCAAATTGGCGAAGGATGTCGAAGGGCCTAACACAACTCACTGTCCCAAATTTCAGCATAATCGGATGATAAATGTAGCTTTTATGGACCGTAGACCCTAAACCGGCGGATCGGTCTATATGGGGGCTATATCAAGATATGTTCCGATATAGCTCATTTTCGAACTTAACCTGCTTATGGACAAAAAAAGAATCTTTGCAAAGTTTCAGCTCAATATCTCTATTTTGTGAAGACTGTAGCGTGATTTCAACAGACAGACGGACGTACATGTCTAGATCGTCATAGGTTTAGGTATAGGTTTAGGTGAATATACCCCCATCCTTCGGTGATGGGATTTCAAAGGACACCAATAAGTTTCCTTTGTTTACTCCATAAATCACAGATAAAATGCCTTAAAATCATAACAAGGGGGCTGTGTAGCCACTTCCAACCCCCATGCCTAAGAAAAAGGACATTTTCTTTGTAATTCTCTACTTAGCAGTCAACATCAAGGGGTGACAGTACAAGCACAATCAATAGCAAAATACTACTGCAACTGCAATTTCATAGAAACTCTGAAATCAAAGATCCTATAGTAGTTCAATAACTCAACAAAGTCATAAATAAAACTTGTAACTAAACAATTTTCATTATGATTCTCCAGCAAGGACGAAACACAGGACACAATGGTCATGAGGGATATAAACAAAACTAAAAACTGCATACAATAAATTATCAAGGAAAATGTCACAAAAAAAAAACCCGAGCATGAAATTGCAATTCTGCAATAACGGCTAACGATCCCCTTTTGGACAGGCTTCCGTGAAAATGTCAAACAAGAGTGTGGAGTTCTCTTTTGACTAACCAATGAAGTTGGTAAAATCACCCCAAATCCTTTGGGTGAAGAACAAACGAATTGAAAAGAGAAAGGACCTCACAGTTGCCCACAAAAAAGAGACATTTCAATTTTCCTGTTACAGGCCTCCCGTGCGTGTGTGTGAATGATCGGCTAAATTTTGAGCAAAAGAAATGGGAAACTGACAACTCATTTAGTTTGGCCATGGCCAAAAACTCATGTTAATGATATCATTAGCACATGACCAAGGCCATGGATCTAGCCAACGTTTAGCCCAAAGGCCAAGCGACACATCAAAGAGGTAAATCATGACTCAATGCATTTAATTTTGCAAAGTCACATGACTCGCCGCTGCCCAAATTCCTGGAGATTTGCCATTCATTACCATTGTGTTGAACACCACCCAAAATTTATTGTTAAACGCTAGAGACGTTTTGCTTTAACAATTAATTCACAAAGGGCTTTTCATATAAATATTTGGCCGCTTTTTGGTATAAACATCATTAACTTGTCTTAAACATTGTCTTAGTTTAATCCAAGTATAGGCGGCTACCTTTTGATGCTGTCGGCTTTCTATGGCGCTTGTATGAATAGTGGCAAGAGAACCGTTATCCTTGGGAACAACAAAACGGAAAAAGGCGGCAAAAATTGGAAATATTTCGAGGAAGCAAAATCATTTATTTTGCCGAAACTATAGAAATGTGTCAAAATATTTTTAAGAAATTCCAATTCTATTTGGAGAAAATGTAGTTTGTTAACAAAGTCGTGGGAAAGATTCTCAATCAAAAATTTTCCATACTTGAATTGTTCTCAAAAAGTTGGAAAATATCAGGTCCGACTTAATCCACTGAAACGGTACTTGGATCATTTTGCTTACTTACTTTATTTTAATTGGTTATGACAGAACACCTCACCTCGATCTTCTGCGCTCATTCTAAAATCTCTGACACCAAGTTTGGAGGTGTCTCCCACTACTTGATGTTTCCATCGGACTTTTGGTCTTCCCAGTTTGCGTGTACCACCGTGTTTGCCTTCAAAAGACTTCCTTGCTGGAGCTTCTTCATCCATTCTGACAACATGACCTACCCAACGCAGCCGTTGTATTTGTAATGTTATCGTCGTCATACAGCTCGTGGTTCATACGACGAACGAACTGGTCCATATATTTTACGAAGAATCTCTCTCTCAAACACTCCAAGCACTGCCTCGTATGCTTTCACAAGCACCCATGCTTCACAACCATATATAACAACACGGGTAGTATCAGTGTCTTGTATAGTGTAATCTTGCCTAGTGTAAGCTTACCTAGTCCAAAGTAGCATCTGTTTGCCAGTATTATTCTTCGCTTAATCTCAAAACCGGGGTCATTCGTTTCGGTAACGGCGGTGACGAGGTAGATAAAGTTACTGACTATCTCAAATTTGTGGTTCCCAACTTTCTCCATTTTCTTAATCTGCTCGGTTGTGCAAGGCTTTTAGGGAGTTGAAACCATCCATTTCGTTTTTCGTCTGGCAGACTCATTTTCACTGACTCCCTTTCGATTCTTTCAAAGGCTGCAGTTACTACTTCCGGTGACCGACCTATGATATCGATGTCGTCGGCTTAGGTGAGTAGCATGTGTTCTCTTGTGATTTGTGTGCCATATCTATTCACATCTGCATCTCGTATAATCTTCTCCAGCAGGATATTAAAGAGATCACATGATAGACTGTCTTCTTGTCTGAAACCTCGTTTGGTATTAAATGGTTCGGAGAGATTCTTTCCTATTCTTGCTGAAGAACGCGTATCAGCAAGTGTCATCCTGCAGAGTCTTATTCATTTTGCGGGGATACCAAACTCAGACATGGCTTGAAATACCATTGAACGTAAAGGAGTATCGAAGATAGGGCTTTGTATTCAACAAAGAGATTGTAGGTCTTGGTTTGTCCTTCTCGGGTCTTTTCCAGGATTTGGAGCAGTGGGAATATCTGGTCTAGGGTGGATTTACCAGGTCTAAAGCCGCATTGATAGGACCCAATTATCTCATTGACTTTAGGTTTCAATCTTTGACACAGTACGCTCGAGAGTATCTGGTATGCGATGGGGAGGAGACTTATTCCTCTATAGTTGGCACATTCCGTTTTGTCTCCTTGCTTGTGTGGGGGACATAGTATGCTGAGGTTCCAATCATCGGGTATGCGTTCTTTAGCCAGATTGCGCAGATAAGCTGATGCATACGCCTTATCAGCGTATCGCCTCCGGTCTTAAAAAGTTCAGCGGGTAACCCGTCGGCTGCTGCTGCCTTGTTGTTCTTTAGTCGGGTCACTGCTACTTGGACCTCACTCTGACTAGGAGGTAAACATTCTATACCATCTTCAGGTATTGGTTCTGCGGTATCCTCTTCGCCACCAACGTCAGACACTAGCAGTTGGGTAAAATGTTCTTTACATATCCTCACAGTGATATCTGTGTCAGTTTCCAGATTGCCAGGTTCCAATCATCGGGTATGCGTTCTGCTAGCCAGATTGCGTAGATAAGCTGAGGCATATGCTTTATCAGCGTATCGCCTCCGCTCTTAAATAGTTCAGCTGGTAACCCATCGGCTCCTGGACTCCTATACCTCATTCTGACTAGGAGGTAGACATTCTATACCATCATCAGGTATTGGTTCTGCGGTATCCCCTTCGCCGCCAACATCGGACACTAGCAGTTGGGTAAAATGTTCTTTCCATATCCTCAGCATGCTGTCTGTATCAGTTACCAGATTTCCTTCTCTGTCTCTGCTGGAGGATATGCCTGCTCCAAAGCCATCATTTTGACGTTTAATTCTTTGGTAAAATTTCCGGACTTCATTCTAACCCCTGTGCAACCCAATTCGCCCACACTCACGCCTTTCCATTTTCTTTTTATACTCTCCACCATGGGATGGGGGAAGGTTTTTTCTACGACTCTCGACATTACTGGTGAATTTCATAGAAATCGGTTCAGATTTAGATAAAGCTCTCATATATATATATCGCCCGATTTTAACTTCTAGAGTCACAGCAAGCGCATTTAGTGACCCACCTTGCCAAAATTTTACAAAACGCTTTCCTCGACGACTACTTCGATATACGAGAAGTTTGCTCGAAATCGGTTCAGATTTAGATATAGCTCCTATATATATGTTCGTCCGATTTTCAGTAATAATGCAATAAAATGGTCATTTGTTAACCAATTCTCTCAAAATTTGTCAGGAAGGTTTTTTCTACGACTCTCGACATTACTGGTGAATTTCATAGAAATCGGTTCAGGTTTAGATATAGCTCTCATATATATATATATATATATATATATATATCGCCCGATTTTCACTGGCAGAGCCACGGCAAGCACATTTATTGACCAATCTTGCCAAAATATTACACAACGCTTTCCTTGACGACTACCACAACATACATTGAGTGTGGTCAAAATCGGTTCAGATTTAGATATAGCTCCCAAAAAAATATTTTCGTCTGATTTGCAGTAAAATTGCAATAAAATGGTCTTTTATTAAGCAATTTTCTCGAAATTTGGCAGGAGGGATTTTCTCTTGACTATCGACATTACTGATGAGTTTCATGGAAATCGGTTCAGATTTAGATATAGCTCTCATATATATATATCGCCCGATTTTAACTTCTAGAGTTACAGCAAGCGCATTTAGTGACCCACCTTGCCAAAATTTTGCAAAACGCTTTCCTCGACGACTGCCACAATATCTGATAAGTTTGCTCGAAATCGGTTCAGATTTAGGCATAGCTTTCATACATATGTTCGTCCGATTTGCAGTAATATTGCAATAAAATGGTCTTTTGTTAACCAATTTTCTCGAAATTTGGCAGAAGGGATTTTCTTATGACTCTCAATATAACTGGTGAATTTCATAGAAATCAGCTCAGATTTAGATATAGCTGTCATATATGTATATGGGCAGATTTTCACCCCTAGAGCCACTGCAAGCGCATTGTTTGACCAATCTTGCCAAAGTTTTGCTCAACGCCTTCCTTGACGACTACTACATTGTCTGAGAAGTTTTTCTCGAAATCGTTTCAGAAGTAGATATAGCTCCCATATATATGTTCAGTCAGATTTTGGGTAATTTGCCATAATGTTGTCATTTGTCAACCATGGTTTTTACAGTTTGAACATAAAGGGTGATTTTTTTTAAGTTAGGATTTTCATGCATTAGTATTTGACTGTATTTCGGATTGCACTCATTGATATGTGAGAAGTTTGCCCCTGTTCCTTAGTGGAATGTTCATAGGCAAAATTTGCAAAATTTTTGAACATTCGCAAGTTATTCTGCTTTTTAAAGCGATCTGAATGGTTCAACGGTAGAAACTAGAAGGCATCTCCTTTTTTCTGTTCCTGTGGTATCACAATGGATGAAAACGTCTAAGTGAGTCTGATGGCAGACTGCCACTAAAACCTAACCTGCCAACTAAAATACCCCACATGAAGTAGAATCGAAATCGATCGCTTCCCACAAACAGGAACAAATGAAAATTAGTAAGGAAGGGCAAAAGTCGGGCGGTGCCAACTGTATAATACCCTACACCTACACTATAACTACAATGTGGGATCTATATCCAACTCTGAACCAATTTTGATGGACCCCGGCGAGCAAATAAAGGGTGATTATTTTGAGGTTAGGATTTTCATGCATTAGTATTTGACAGATCACGTGGGATTTCAGACATGGTGTCAAAGAGAAAGATGCTCAGTATGCTTTGACATTTCATCATTAATAGACATACTAACGAGCAACGCTTGCAAATCATTGAATTTTATTACCAAAATCAGTGTTCGGTTCGAAATGTGTTCATTCACCGTAACGTTGCGTCCAACAGCATCTTTGAAAAAATACGGTCCAATGATTCCACCAGCGTACAAACCACACCAAACAGTGCATTTTTCGGGATGCATGGGCAGTTCTTGAACGGCTTCTGGTTGCTCTTCACTCCAAATGCGGCAATTTTGCTTATTTACGTAGCCATTCAACCAGAAATGAGCCTCATCGCTGAACAAAATTTGTCAAAATTTGAACACATTTCGAACCGAACACTGATTTTGGTAATAAAATTTAATGATTTGCAAGCGTTGCTCGTTAGTAAGTCTATTCATGATGAAATGTCAAAGCATACTGAGCATCTTTCTCTTTGACACCATGTCTGAAATCCCACGTGATCTGTCAAATACTAATGCATGAAAATCCTAACCTCAAAAAAATCACCCTTTATTTGCTCGCCGGGGTCCATCAAAATTGGTTCAGAGTTGGATATAGATCCCACATTGTAGTTATAGTGTAGGTGTAGGGTATTATACAGTTGGCACCGCCCGACTTTTGCCCTTCCTTACTGATTTTCATTTGTTCCTGTTTGTGGGAAGCGATCGATTTCGATTCTACTTCATGTGGGGTATTTTAGTTGGCAGGTTAGGTTTTAGTGGCAGTCTGCCATCAGACTCACTTAGACGTTTTCATCCATTGTGATACCACAGGAACAGAAAAAAGGAGATGCCTTCTAGTTCCTACCGTTGAACCATTCAGATCGCTTTAAAAAGCAGAATAACTTGCGAATGTTCAAAAATTTTGCAAATTTTGCCTATGAACATTCCACTAAGGAACAGGGGCAAACTTCTCACATATCAATGAGTGCAATCCGATTCAAGTTTAAGCTCAATGATAAGGGGCCTCCTTTTTATAGCCGAGTCTGAAGGGCGTGCCGCAGTGCAACACCTCTTCGGAGAGAAGTTTTACATGGCATAGTACCTCACAAATATTGCCAGCATTAGGAGGGGAAAACCACAGCTGAAAATGTTTTCTGATGGTTTTGCCAGGATTCGAACCCAGGCATTCAGCGTCATAGGCGGACATGCTAACCTTTGCGCTAAGGCGGCCTCCGAATGTTCACATCCGCTAAATCATACAAAGAATCTCAAAGAAATGAGAACCTAAAGTGAAACTCCTTTTAATTGCTAGTGGGCGACACACACACACAGAAGGTATTCTATAGTCTCTTCCTCCTCGATGCCCCTACAGCTTCTGCAAAAGTCGTTGCAGGCAACTTTCAGTCTGTCAGCATGTTTTTCGATTAGACAGTGACCTGTCATGACGGACACAATGACTGAGACGTCTGTTCTAGCCAGTGACAGCAAAGCAGTAGATCTCTTCAAGTCTAGATGAGGCCACATAGTTTTGGAATGCTCACAGCCCCCTCTTTGTGACCATATATCATTCGTTGTCCTTCGGGCCTGGTCCTGAAAACTTAGCTTACATGTCGCTAGAGGCATACCCACAGATTCCAGTGTCCCTGGAGTGTGTAAGGTAGTTCCTAGTCTCACAAGCTTGTCCGCTTTAGAATTTCCTGGGATATCTGTGTGGCCCGTTACCCAAAACAGGTGAATTTTGAACTGTTCAGCCATCTCGCTGATAGATCTCTACCAGTCGAGGGCGGTTTTTGTGTTCAGAAATACGTTCTCCAGGGATTTAATGGCTGCCTGGCTGTCAAAGAAGATATTTATGGCAATCGTCGTAATGACATTTTATCTTAGCCATTCCAACACTTCCTTAATTGCAAGGATCTCTGCTTGATACACACTGCAGTGGTCGGATAACCTCTTCGATATGACCAGTTCTAGATCTTTAGAGTACACCCCAAATCCCACCTGGTCGTTTAGTTTGGAACCATCCGTATAGAAGTCTATATAACTTCTAGTACCAGGGATATCGTAAATCCAAGAGGTTCTATCAAAAAAAGTGGTACAGTAATTTTGATCAAAAAGCGGCTCAGGTGGGGTTTAATCCACACTGCCTAGAACATCGGATATTGTATCGAGAATCATACAGTATCCGTAGCCGCCACATGACCAATGAGAAAGCTCTCTTAACCTCACGGCAGTGGTCGCTGCAATTTGGGTAGCTGCATTTGCACAGAGTCTTTTTTTGTTCATAAGCAGGTTAAGTTCGAATATGGGCTATATCGGACTATAACTTCATATAGCCCCCATATAGACCGATCCGCCGATTTAGGGTCTTTGGCCCGTAAAAGCCACATTTGTTATCCGATTTTTGCTGAAATCTGGAACAGAGAGTTGTGTTGAGCCCTTCAAAACCCTTTTTTAATTTGGTCCAGATCGGTCCAGATTTGGATATAGCTGTTATATAGACCGATCCTCAAATTTGGGGTCTTAGACCCATAAAAGCCACATTTATTATCCGATTTTGCTGAAATTTGAGACAGTGAGTTGTGTTAGGTTTTTCGACACCCTTCTTCAATATGGCCCAGATCGGTCCAGATTTGGATATAGCTGCCATATAGACCGATCGAACGATTTGGGGTCCTAGGCTCATAAAAGCCATATTTATTATCCGATTTTGCTGAAACTTGGGACAGTGAGATGTGTTAGGCCCTTGGACAAACTGCGTTAATTTGGCCCAGATCGGTCCAGATTTGAATATAGCTGCCATATAGACCGATCTCTCGCTTTAAGGTCTTACGCTCATAAAAGGCGCCTTTATTGTACGATTTTGCCAAAATTTGGGACAGTGAGTTGT
The DNA here is from genome assembly GCF_963082655.1 of Stomoxys calcitrans. Lineage (NCBI taxonomy): Eukaryota > Metazoa > Arthropoda > Insecta > Diptera > Muscidae > Stomoxys > Stomoxys calcitrans. The sequence continues at coordinate 167,813,937 of NC_081555.1, read as the reverse complement.
GTTAGGCTCTTCGACATCATTCTTCAATTTGGCCTAGATCGGTATAGATTTGGATATAGCTGCCATATAGACCGATCTCTCGATTTAAGGTTTTGGGCTCATAAATGGCGCATTTATTGTCCGATGTCGACGAAATTTGAGACAGAAAGTTGTGTTAGGCCTTTCGTCAGCCCTCTTCATTTTGGTCAAGATCGGTCCAGATTTGGATATAGCTGCCATATAAACAGATCTCTCGATTTAAGGTCTTGGACCCATAAAAGGCTCATTTATTGCCCGATTTCGCCGAAATTTGGGACAGTGAGTTAAGTTAAGCCCTTCAATATATTTCTGCAATATGGCACAGATCGGTTCAGATTTGGCTGCCATATAGACCGATCCCTCGATTTTAGGTCTTGCGCCCATAAAAGGCGCATTTTTTGTCCGATTTTGCCATAATTTGGAACATTGAATTGAGTAATGCCCTTCGACATCCTTCTGCAATATGGCACAGATCGGTTCAGATTTGTATATAGCTGCCATATAGGCTGACCTCTCGATTTAAGGTCTTGGACCCATAAAAGACGCATTTATTGCCCGATTTCGCCGAAATTTGGCACAGTACGTAACGTTAACCTCTTCGACAACTTTCTGTAATTTGGCCCAGATCGGTCCAGATTTGGATATAGCTACCATATACACCGATCTCTCGATTTAAAGTCTTCACCCCATAAAAGGCCCATTTATAGTCCGATTTCGGTGAAATTTGACACATCCGTGTCGGATATGGTTCAGATCGGTCTATATTTGGATATGGTTAACAAAAAGACCAATATTTTGTTCTACAAAATTTAACAATGACTTGTACCACTCAATGTCCGTGTCGAATGTGGTCCAAATTGGTAAATATTTCTGTATAGCTGCTATGGGGGCATAAATTATTTAATTTTCACCGGATTATGACGAAAGGTGATTTACATATATACCCGAGGTGGTGGGTATCCAAAGTTCGGCCCGGCCGAACTAAATGCCTTTTTAATTGTTTAGTAAGTAAATCCAACTACTTCAGGCCCAGAAACTCCAACTCCTTCATGATTGACGTCGATGTTACATTATTGAAAGCACCAGAAATGTCCAAAAGTGCTACCATTGTATATTCCTTGACAGCGAGAGAATCCTCTATGTAGCCGACTAGGTCGTGAAAAGCTGTTTCAGTGGAATTGCCGCATGCTGCTGCCGCGACAGGCTATCTCCAGGGATCTTTGACCTAAGATATGTTTCTATCAACCTCTCAAGAGTCTTCAGCATAAAGGATGACAGACTAATAGGACGAAAATTTTTCACTTTCGTGTGGTAGGGTTTTCCTGCTTTCCGAATGAAAATGACCTTCGTGTCCCTCCATCCCATAGGTTTATATGACATTCTGATACAAGCAGAGTATATCTCCCTAAACCAGGAAACCAGTCTATCGGACACAGCTTGTAATTCAACCGGTGATACATCATCAGGGTCTCTGGCGACTTGAAGGAGTCTAAACTTCTTATCGCCCATAGGATTTTCGGCTCAGACACAATTTCCCTAATGGCCTTCGTTGAATGCATATCAGTGACAACCTCTTCTGGCGCCATGTTGTCTTTTGGAGAATTTCCCGGGAAATGTGTATCAACGAGTAGTTGTAATGTTTCCTCACTAGACATTGTCCCTACATTCCCTGACTTCTGGATATACACCACCGTAATAAGTCTCGGGGACAGAAGCTTCCATAGCCTAGAGGCCTCAGATGTATGCTCCACGGAGCTGCAGAATTCTACCCAGGATTTGTTCTGAGTCCTTATATTTTCCTAGCTCAGCCTTATAGATGTCCCAATCGTGTGGTGTTCTTGTGGCTTTTGCTCTGTTGAAGAGTTTTCTGCAGTCCTTCCTTAGACCAACCAGTTGGCATACTTCATGGAAATTTAGCCAGATGCTAAAATACCTTTCACAAGGACTTTATGAATGATCTTTTGTTAAGTGAAAGAGATGTCAAATACCACTGATCTTAAGTATTTGGCCCATGAATAGCCACAATTAAACCCACTTTGTTTGTTCATTCAATGAAAAAAGGATTCTCCATTCAAATGTCCCTCAAACTATTCGGGTGGTCGGCCACAGATTTGCCAAACACAACCTGTTTCAAGGAAACACAGCTGCAGCATCAAAGACAATGATGACACAACATGACTTAATTAAGAGAGAGCAACCAATAATTAAAGTAATGAAAATGTTTACAACAGGACATTGAATTCAAAAAAACCAAAAGCAAGCCAATTCCTAAAAATATTAAAAAAAAAAAAAACTCTATGAAGTTAAAACAAATGAACTGCAAGAGATGACTCCAATGGAGGGCATACTTGAGTTGAGAGAGGATAACTGGCAAAAAGGCACTGCAGGATGGAATTCAAAAGGTTTGGTGGATTGGCACTCGACATGATGATGATTAAAGGACACTCATTTAAAGGCAAACGAAAATTAAGAACAACAATTGCCGGGAATCTTCAGACAAGGCATGCTCTCTCCATAGTAAATGCTGTGGAAACAAAAAAAAATATTAACCAAGTCTCAAGCAGAGTTGAAGGGAAAACATTTTGAGCTTCAAATGTGTTATAGAAAATATGTATAACCACCACTACCACTAACACCACTTCCTGTGAGCGCTCTCTTCAAGCATTCCCCTGCCTAAGCGTATTAAACAAAACTAACACAGCTTGATAGCTCTTCAGAAAAATAAAACAAAAATAACAACATTTTTGTCCACACCATCTCAGTGTGGAGAAGATAATTAAAATTCACGAGAGCGCGAGCAAACAATAAGAGGTCCTTGCCAGCTCCTTTCTAAAGTCAACTCAGCCGGGCAGCAATGGCAACCAAGCGTTGCATTCAATGTGCCAATTTTTTAACACTCTTCAATTTGGGAAAAGCGACAAAAGCAAAGGACCAAATCAACGAAAAGGTAAATATTTTATGAAAACAACGCAACAGGATGCCAATTGAAAATTATTATGATTACAAAACAACAACAACAACAGCGACAAAAATTAAGGCAAAATCTACAACAACCATAACTGCAGTAATGCCTAACATTACAATATTTTCAAAGGCAACATTTTATTTTGACATAATACGACATAAAGTCACGACACACACACACACACACACACTCATATACATATACTCACCTCAGAAAGTCGAGTGTGTGTCCTTATGTTCCTCGTTGTAAATAGGGCTTACATTCATGCATACATCCACTCAGCGTTGGATAGAACGCGCCAACCCTGATTTAGCCCGAAGGGAAATATGTGCCAACAGATGCGTTTCTCTCTAGCTGCGAGACATGAATGGATGCCTAAGACCAACAGATGCATGCACAGTGGATAAAAAAAAAAACAAATAAAAGTATGCTAAGTTCGGCCAGGCCGAATGTTGGGAATCCATCATCATGGATTCTGGGCTCCCAGAATCCATGATGATTTAGTTGAAGGGCATAATTTTATTCTATATACCAAACCTCTGTCTAACCAGCAAAAATTAAAGCTTCTAGGAACCGAACAAGGATGATCGAGAGACCGGTTTATATGGGTGCTATATCAGGTTAGAGACTTATTTGGACAGTACTTGGCACAGTTATTGGAACACCACATGCAAAATTTCAGCCAAATCGGACAGAAATTGCGGTTTGTAACATCTCAAGAAGTCAAATCGGGAGATCCTTTTATATGGGAGCCATATCAGGTTATAGACCTATTTGGACCGCACTACACACAGTTGTCGGAAATCATAACAAAACACTATCTGCAAAATTTAGACAAATCGGACAAAAATTTGCGGCGTCCAGTGGCTCAAGAAGTCAAATCAGGAGATCGCTTTATATGGGAGCTATATCAGGATATAGACCGATTTGAACCATACTTGGCACAGTTGTTGGAAGTCAAAATAAAATACCTAATTAGATAAGAATTGCACCTTCTAGCACATTGAGTGCCCAGCTGTTTCGATGAAAACCTTCCCAGGAGGCCACTTTCATTTAATATTGTGTTGCCCAAAAAATAATTGCGGATTTTTTAAAAGAAAGTAAATGCATTTTTAATAAAACTTAGAATGAACTTTAATCAAATATACTTTTTTTACACTTTTTTTCTAAAGCTAGCTAAAAGTAACAGCTGATAATTGACAGAAGAAAGAATGCAATTACAGAGTCACAAGCTGTGAAAAAAACTTGTCAACGCCGACTATATGAAAAATCCGCAATTACTTTTTGGCAACCCAATAAAACCTCAAAAATTCATCCTAGACCCAATCATGCTTTTGCAAAAATATTCAGCAAAAAATCATTTATTTAACAAGCAAAAAGGCGTTAAGTTCGGCCGCACCGAACTTTGGATACCCACCACCTCGAATATATATGTAAATCACCTTTCGTCATTATCCGATGAAATATGAATAATTTATGCCCCCATAGCAGCTATACCGAAAAATTGACCGATTTGGACCAAATTCGACACGGACATTGAGTGGTCTAATAAGTACAAGTCATTGTTCAATTTTGTAGAACAAAATATTGCTTTTTTTGTTAGTCATATCCAAATATAGACCGATCTGAACCATATCCGACACGGATGTGTGAAATTTCATAGAAATCAGATTATAAATGGGCCTTTTATGGGATCAAAATTTTAAATCGAGAGATCGGTCTATATGGCAGCTATATCCAAATCTGGGCCGATCTGGGCCAAATTGCAGAATAATGTCGAAGGACCTACCACAACACACTGTGCTAAATTTCAGCAAAATCGGATTATAAATGGGTCTTTTATGGGGTCAAAACTTTAAATCGAGTGATCGGTCTATATGGCAGCTATATCCAAATCTGAACCGATCTGGGCCAAATTAAAGAAGGGTATCAAAGGATCCAACGCAACGCACTGTCCCAAATTTTGACCAAATCGGACAATAAATGCGCCTTTTATGGGGCCAAAACTTAAAATCGAGAGATCGGTCTATATGGCAGCTATATCCAAATATGAACCGATCTGGGCCAAATTGCAGAAAGTTGTCAAAGAGCCTAACGCTACTCATTGTGCCAAATTTCGGCGAAATCGGGCAAAAAAATCGCCTTTTATCGGTCCAATAACTTAAATCGATAATACATGTGGCTTTTATGGGCCTAAGGCCCAGAATCGGCGGATCGGTCTATATGACAGCTATATCCATATCTGAACCGATATTGAAGAAGGGTATTGAAGAACCTAACACAACTCACTGTCGCAAATTTCAGCATAATCGGATGATAAATGTAGCTTTTATGGACCTTAGACCCTAAACCGGCGGATCGGTCTATATGGGGGCTATATCAAGATATAGTCCGATATAGCCCATCTTCGAACTTAACCTGCTTATGGACACAGAAAGAATCTGTGCAAAATTTCATCTCAATATCTCTATTTTTGAAGACTGTAGCGTGATTTCAACAGACAGACGGACAGACATGGCTAGATCGTCTTAGATTTTTACGCTGATCAAGAATATATATACTTTATAGGGTCGGAAATGTATATTTCGATGTGTTGCAGACGGAATGACAAAATGAATATACCTCCATCCTTCGGTGGTGGGTATAAAACTTGCAACAAATTTCACTCAGTGTCGTATATAAAAGAAATACAGGCTCTAGGTAAAACACCACGACGGGTTAGGTGTCGTACACTCAATATGCCAGAGGCTCAGGAAGTCAAGAAGTTGATCAGCCAGGATCGGTTTATATGGCAGCTATATCAAAACAATAATTGCAAATTTTGCCCGTGAACATTCCACTAAGGAACAGGGGCAAACTTCTCACATATCAATGAGTGCAGTCCGATTCAAGTTTTTAAGCTCAATTATTAGGGGCCTCCTGTTTTATAGCCGAGTCCGAACGACGTGCCGCAGTGCGACACCTCATTGGAGAGAAGTTTTACATGCCATAGTGCCTCAAAATTGTTGCCAGCATTAGGAGGGGAAACCGACCGCTGAAAATTGTTTGTGATGGTCTCGCCAGGATTCGAACCCAGGCGCTCAGCGTCATAGGCGGACATGCTAACCTCTGCACTACGATGGTCTCCACTATATCAAAACATGGTCCGATATGACCCTTTTACCATCTCAACCGACTCACACTAACAGAAACTAATCGTGCAAAATTTTAAGCGTCTAACTTTATTCCTTCGAAAGTTTGCGTACTTTCGACAGACGTACAGGCGGACGGACAAGGCTTTGACTTGGAATGTCAAGGCGATCTTAGTTTACTTTAATTGGCTATGACAGAACATTTGTTCCACTAGCCGAATTTAGAACAGCGTTCCAAGCGCCTCGATCTTCTGCGCTCATTCTAAAATCTCTGATACCAAGTTTCGAGGTGTCTCCCACCACTTGATGTTTCCATTGCTGTACCACCGTGTTTGCCTTCAAAAGACTTCTTTGCTGAAGCTTCTTCATCCATTCTGACAACATGACCAAGCCAAGGCAGCCGTTTTATTTTGATGTGTGTAACTATGCTATCGTCGTCATGCAGCTCATACAGCTCCTGGTTTATACGACGCCTATATTCTCCATTAACGCAGACGAAGAAACTTTCTCTCAAATACTCCAAGTACTGCCTCATCTGCTTTCACAAGTACCCATGCTACAGAACCATATAACAGCACGGGTAGTATCAATGTCTTGTATAGTGTAATCTTCATCTGTGGAGAGGTGGCCTCGTTTCTAAACTGCTTACTTAATCCAAAGTAGCATCTGTTTGCCAGTATTATTCTTCGCTTAATCTCAAAACTGGTGTCGTTCGTTTCGGTTACGGTGGTGCCGAGGTAGATAAAGTTGCTGACTATCTCAAAGTTGTGGTTCCCAACTTTCTCCATTTATTTTTTATCTGCTCGGTTGAACAATTCGTTTCACTGACTCTTTTTCGATTCTTTCAAAGGCTGCAGTTACTACTTCCGGTGACCGACCTATGATATCGATGTCGTCGGCATAGGCGAGTAGCATGTGTTCTCTTGTGATTTGTGTGCCATATCTATTCACATCTGCATCTCGTATAATCTTCTCCAGCAAGATATCAAAGAAATCACACTATAGGCTATATCCTTGTCTGAAACCTCGTTTGGTATTTAATGGTTCCGAGAGATTCTTTCCTATTCTTGCTGAGGAACTCGTATCCGCAAGTGTCATCCTTAACAGTTTTATTAATTTTGTAGGGATACCAAACTCAGACATGGCTTGAAATACCTTTGAACGTCAAGGAGTATCGAAGGCGGATTTGTAGTCAACAAAGAGATTCGCATTGATAGGGCCCAATTATCTCACTGACTTTAGGTTTTAATCTTTTCCACACTATGCTCGTGAGTATCTTGTATGCGATGGGGAGGAGACTTAATCCTCTATAGTTGGCACATTCCGTTTTGTCTCCTTGCTTGTGTGAGGGACATAGTATGCTGAGGTTCCAATCATAGGGTATGCGTTCTTCTGGCCAGATTGCGCAGATCAGCTGATGCATACGGCTTATCAGCGTGTCGCCTCCGGTCTTAAATAGTTCAGCGGGTAACCCGTCGGCTCCTGCTGCCTTGTTGTTTTTTAGTCGGGTCACTGCTACTTGAACCTCATTCCGACTAGGAGGTAAACATTCTATACCACCATCATTGATTCCTCCTCTCGCCGCCAACGTCGGACACTAGCAGTTAGAGGGTAAAATGTTCTTTCCATATCCTTAGCATGTTATCTGTGTCAGTTACCAGATTTCCTTCTCTGTCTCTGCAGGAGGATGTGCCTGCTCCAAAGCCATCGGTTTGATGTTTAATTTTTTGGTAGAATTTCCGGACTTTATTCTGACTCCTGTACATCTCAATTCGCTCAAGCTCACGTCTTTCCATTTTCTTTTTCTTTCTGCGGAATAGATGTTTCTTCTCTCTCCTTTTCTCCCGATGCCTCTTCTTCATCTGGCGCGTTGCTACTGATTGCAGGGTTGTTCTGTATGCCACATTCTTGGCTTCAGTAGCATCTCGACACTCTTGGTCGTACCATGGGTTTCTTGGAGGAGGCTTCCGGTACCCAAGTACGGATTTCGCGGCATTTTCCATGGAGTGGGCAATAGTTTGCCACTGAGCCATTATATCATCGGAACAAGGAGAGCTTTCATCAAGCAGTTGGGTCAGTCGAGTGGAGTATGCCGCTGCCATTTGTTGTGCTTGCAGCTTTTCAATGCCCAGCTTCCGTGCAGTATCAGATCGTACTTTCCTCGCTATGTTCAAATGGGTGCGAACTTGCTTATCTCTGGCTCGAATCTTTAAAATAACGACAACATTTCTTTCAGTGTAAAATTATAAGGCATCTTCCTTCTCCTATTCCAGTGGACGACAATGTCTAAGTGAGTCTAATGGCAGACTACCACTTAAACCTAACATAACCTAACCTATAGCTTAAATATTCTAATAATCTGCTACGAACCACTGTGCATGAACGTTAACTAGGTTTTGCTATCTCACTCTAGGCCAAATCGAGTGCCTTCTGTTGACATCATCAGTTAGCTGCTACCAATGAAGTTCCAGTACCAGTACCAGTACCATAACTGGTAGCGATGAAGGAAAGAACTACTAATTGCTGAAAATTATATAAATTCGAAAACAAGGGATCAATCACATTCCTTTCCCTCCCTTTCGTCTGTCTGTCTGTCTTTCTACAAAGCGGCCTCGGCAAAAGTATCAATGATATTTTGACCAAATTTTTCCTATTTTTTTGCACATTTGTATGCTTGCATCCATATGGCTCGGCTCAGCTGTCGACTTTAACTGTAAGTGACACTACAACCGTTACGCTCCTCTTCACAACACTCTGCCCTGCTACAGTGGCAACAAAGAGCATTGGGCAAATGCGCTTAGAATTCTTTTTTTTGTGTTTGATGAGGGTGATTTCTCTCTTTTTTCTTTCCCCCCCCTCAGGGATTGTTTGGTTATTTGTGTCATTATTACAATAATGACAGTTTTGGAAAAATTTCGCAAAGGTCAATTTAATGTCGTGAAAGGACTCCAAATAAACTGTCACTACTTGATGACTTACTAAGGATGCGGCCGTAGGGCGATTACAACTGCTTCCGTTGTCCAGTTATTGAAGCGACATTGCTAATGTGTTGGTGAGGATTGAAAAGGTGTAGTGAGGTTATATGATTTCTGTGAAGAGATTTGTGTACGCCACTTATTGGTTTGCAATTTTAGTGTTTTTATACCCACCACCGTAGGATAGGGGGTATATTATTTTTTTTCGAAGATGGGCTATATCGGACTATATCTTTGTATAGCCCCCATATAGACCGATCCGCCGATTTAGGGTCTTAGGCCCATAAAAGCCAAACCTATTATCCGATTTTACTGAAATTTGGAACAGTGAGTTGTGTTAGGCCCTTCGATATTCGTCTTCAATTTTGCCCAGATCGGTCCAGATTTGGATATAGCTGCCACATAGACCGATCTCTCGATTTAAGGTTTTAGGCCCATAAAAGGCGCATTTATTGTCCGATTACGCCGAAATTTGGGATAGTGAGTGAAGTTAATCCCCTCGACATATTTCTGCAATATGGCTCAGATCGGTTCAGATTTGGATATAGCTGCCATATAGACCGATCTCTTGATTTAAGGTTTTGGGCCCATAAAAGGCGCATTTATTGTCCGATTTCGCTGAAATTTGGGTCAGTGAGTTGTTTCAGGCCCTGTGACATCTTTCTTCAATTTGGCTCAAATCGGTTCAGATTTGGATATAGCTGCCATATAGAGCGATCTGCCAATTTAAGGTTTTGGGGCCAAAAAAGGCGCACTTATTATCAAATGTCGCCGAAATGTGCAACAATGAGTTGTGTTAGGCCCTTCGACATTGTTCTTTAATTTGGCTCAGATCGGTTCAGATTTGGATATAGCTGCCATATAGACCGATCTCTTGATTTAAGGTTTTGGGCCCATAAAAGGCGCATTTATTGTCCGATTTCGATGAAATATGGGGCAGTAATTTGAGTTAGGCCCTTAGACATCTTTCTTCAATTTGGCTCAGATCGGTCCAGATGTGAATATAGCTGCCATATAGACCGATCTCTCGATTTAAGGTTTTAAGCTCATAAATGACACATTGATTGTCCGATGTCGCCGAATTTTGGAGCAGTGAGTTGTGTTAGGTCCTTCCACATTATTGTTCAATTTAGATCAAATCGGTTCAGATTTGGTTATAGCTGCCATATAGACCGATCTCTCGATTAAAGGTTTTGGGGCCATAAAAGGCGCATTTATCGTCCGATTTCGCCGAAATTTGCGACAGTGGGTTTTGTTGGGCCCTTCGACATTCTTCTTTAATTTGGCTTAGATCGGTCCAGATGTGGATATTGCTGCCATATAGACCGATCTCTCGATTTAAGGTTTTGGGCCCGTAACAGGTGCATGTATTGTCCGATTTCGCCGAAATTTGGGACAGTGAGTTGTGTTAGGCTCTTCGACATTTTTCTGCAACTTGGCTTAAAACGGTCTAAATTTGGATATAGCTGTCATATAGACCGATCTCCCGATAAGGGGTCTGAAGTCCTTAAAACCTTTATTTATTACCCGATTTCGCTGAAATTGAAAATCTGACTTAAATATGGTTCAGATCGGACTATATTTAGATATAGCTGTCATATAGCCCGATCTGCCCATAAAGGGTCTGAAGCCCACTAAAGCTTTATTTTTTAACCGATTTCGCTAAAATTTGAAACAGTGAGTTATTTTTAGCCTCCTGAAACCCGACCTAGATATGGATCAGATCGGACTTTATTTAGATATAGGTGCCATATAGACCGATCTGCCGATAAGGGCTCTGAAGCCAATAAAAGCTTTATTTATTATCCGATTTCGCTGAAATTTGAAGCAGTGAGTAGGTTAAGACCTCCCAACATCCGACTTTAATATGGTTCAAATCGCTTTGTAATTGGATATATCTGGCAAAAAGACCAATATTTTGTTCTACAACATTGAATAGTGACATATACATTAGACCACTCAATGCCCGTGCCGAATTTGGGTGCTTAAGTTATCCAATTTTCACCGGATTGTGACGAAATGGGGTTTACATACATAGCTGAGGTGGTGGGTATCCAAAGTTCGGCCCTGCTAAACTTAATGCCTTTTTACTTGATTTTGTTTAAAATAGTTATTTATAGCTTGTTCCTCTAAATTTAATTTTTTTGGGTTTTTTCCCTCCATTTTCGTTCACAGTTACATCAAAAATTCCAATACCACACTCAAACATATTTTGTGTGGATTATGGCACTCGAGTTAAATAATAATCCCATAAAAATTAATTAAAATGTCAGCTAAATATGTGGCATACATCGCAGTGGCATCTAAGCAAATACATGCATCCATATGGCCCCGATAACTGTTGCTACCAATGCGAAAATAGACATTTGAGTTGTAGGCAATGGACAAATACTGATTGACACACTGATGAAGAATGGCAACGTATGCTGCCAAAGAGGGCGACATGGTATCATAGACAGATAGAAATGAAATACATTTTAGGGGTAAACGTTTTATCCATGCAACTTATCTCCTCCCCTTGATTGCAAGCAACAGCAACGATAGTATCAGCCATCGGTCATACAATGTCCAGTAGTGTTGGATAATTTGATAAGAGGCTGCATACGCTGAATGTCAGTTTGTCAACGTAAAAATGTGATGGTCTTTTTCAATAACATTGAGGAGGACAAAAAGCAAATGAATGACGTCCCTGAGATATGTTACACCCACCAAAATATATTCCATTCAAAAAGTTATTGATCACCGGAAATTGACGATGATGATGGTCATCACCCTAAGCGTAGGAAAGTTAATTTAAGTCTATCCATTATTGAATTTTTTGAAGGCAATACTTCAAATCCAGCAATAACAAGTAAAAGCGTGCTAAGTTCGGCCGGGCCGAATCTTGTATACCCTCCACCATGGATCACAATTGTCGAGTACTTTTCCCGCCATCTCTTCTTAGGCAAAAAAAAAGGATAAAATAAAAGATTTGCTCTGCTATTAGAGAGATTTGAAGATATGGTCGGGTTCGCACCACAATTAAATTATATGTTGGAGACTTACCAATTCGAATAAGAATTGAGCCCTTTAGGGGCTCAGGAAGAGAGATCAATTTATATGGGAGCTGTAGCTGGCTATAGACCGATTCAGACCATAATAAACAAGTATGTTGATGGTCATGAGAGGATCCGTCGTACAAAATTTCATTCCAATCGGATAAGAATTGCGCACTCTAGAGGCTCAAGAAGTCATGTTATGAACCGATTTGAACCATACTTGGCACAGTAGTTAAAAGTCATAGCGAAACACGTCGTGCAAAATTTCATTCCAATCGGATAAGAATTGCGCACTCCAGAGGTTGAAGAAGTCAAGACCCAAGATCGGTTTATATATCAGGTTATTGACCGATTTGAACCTAATATAGCACAGTTGTTGGATGTCATTACAAAACACGTCGTGCAAAATTCCATTCCAATCGGATAAGAATTGCGTCCTCTAGAGGCTCAAAAAGTCAAGACCCCAGATCGGTTTATATGACAGCTATATCAGGTTATTGACCGATTTGAACCATACATCGCACAGTTGTTGGATATCATAACAAAACACGTCGTGCAAAATTCCATTCCAACCGGATAAGAATTGCGTCCTCTAGAGGTTCAAGAAGTCACGACCCAAGATCGGTTTATATGGCAGCTATATCAGGTTATAGTCCGATTTGGACGTAATTTATAACAGTTGTTGGAATCACAGCAAAACATGTCGTGCAAAATTTCATTCCAATCGGATAAGAATTGCTCCCTCTAGAGGCTCAAAAAGTCAAGACCCAAGATCGGTTTATATGGCAGCTATATCAGGTTAGAGTTCGATTTGAACCTAATTTAGAACAGTTGTTGGAAGTCACAGGAAAACTCGTCTTGCAAAATTCAAATCATGAGAGGATCCGTCGTACAAAATTTTATTCCAATCGGATAAGAATTGCGCACTCTAGAGGCTCAAGAAGTCAAGACCCAAGATCGGTTTATATGACAGCTATATCAGGTTATTGACCGATTTGAACCATACTTTTCGCAGTTGTTGGAAGTCATAGCAAAACACGTCGTGCAAAATTTCATTCCAATCGGATAAGAATTTCGCCCTCTAAAGCTCAAAAAGTCAAGACCCAAGATCGGTTTATATGGTAGCTATATCAGGTTATAAATCAATTTGAACTATACTTGGCCCAGTTGTTGGAAGTCATAGCGAAATACGTCATGCAAAATTTCATTCCAATCCGATAAGAATTGCGTCGGCTAGAGGCTCAATAAGTCAAGACCCAAGATCGGGCTATATGGCAGCTATATCAGGTTATGAACCGATTTGAACCATACTTGGCACAGATGTTGAAAGTCATAGCAAAACACGTCGTGCAAAATTTCATTCCAATCGGATAAGAATTGCGCACTCTAGAAGCTCAAGAAGTCAAGACCCAAGATCGGTTTATATGGCAGCTATATCAAAACATGGACCGATATGGCCCATTTACAATACCAACCGACCTACACTAGTAAGAAGTCTTTGAGCAAAATTTCAAGCGGCCAGCTTTACTCCTTCGGAAGTTAGCGTGCTTTCGACAGACAGACGGACGGACGGACGACAGACGGACGGACATGGCTAGATCGACATAAAATGTCGCGACGATCAAGAATATATATACTTTATGGGGTCTCAGACGAATATTTCGAGTAGTTACAAACAGAATGGCGAAGTTAGTATACCCCCCATCCTATGGTGGAGGGTATAAAAAGAAATTTAGCTCTTCCGGACAAAATGTTGTTGAAACATTTTCGTGAACCCCCAATGAAATGGACCCACACCTTAAATGGTGAGATCGGTCCAAACGGCAGTTATATCTAAATATTAAATATGGTTGGATTTGTAGAATATTTGGGAATAGGAGGTTAACGCAGCTCACTGATTCAAATTTCAGGGAAATCAGTTAATAAATTAGCCTTTAACGGGCCCAAGATCTTGAATCGGGAGATCGGTCAATACGGCAGCTATATCCAAATAAAGACTATTTGGGCCGACGAGGGGTCAAACACTACTCACTGATCCAAATTATAATAACCTATATCGGATGCTGACAGGTGCCATACGACTAGACTAGACCCAGGGGGTCTCGAGGTTAACCCCGAGAAGACTGAAATCTGTCTGTTCAAGAGAAAGACAACGCACTAATTTTCCTCCATATAACGATTTCGATAACTGACAAGGTCAAACACTTGGAGGGATCTTGGACAGGAAACTTAATTGGAAGTGTCACATTCAAGAGTGTACTGAGAAGGATTTGCACAATATTGGGGAAGGATGAATTGGGGGCTAACGCAGCTCACTTTCCAAATTTAAGGGAAATCAGTTAATAAATTAGTCTTTAACGGGGCCAAGGCCTTGAATCGTGAGATTGATCAATATGGCAGCTATATCCAAATAAAGACCATTTGGGTCATATTAAATACATATGATGAGGTGTCAAACACTTCTCAGAGATATCGGGTAGTAAATGCGTTTTTTATGGGCTCAAGTCTGAAAATAACCTATAACCGATGTTGACAGATGGCATACGACTAGGCTAGACCCAGGGGTCTCAATCCTAACCCAGAGAAGACTTAAATCTGCCTGTTCCCGAGAAGTTGAGGTTATGTTGGGTTTAAGTGGCAGTCTACCATCAGACTCACTTAGACGTTTTCGTCCATTGTGATACAACAGGAACAGAAAAAGGAAGATGCCCTCTAGTTCCTACCGTTGAACCATCCAGATCGCTTTAAAAAGCCCAACAATTTGCGAATGTTCACATCCGCTAAATCAGATAGGTTCTCAAAGAAATGAGAACCTAAAGTGGAACTTCTACTGACTGCTAGTGCGGGACACACACACATACGGTGTTCCATAGTCTCTTCTTCTTCGATGACCTTACAGCTGATTAGACAGTGACCTGTCATGACGGACACAATGACTGAGACGTCTCTTCTAGCCAGTGACAGAAAAAGTGATAGACCTCTTCAAGTCTAGATAAGGCCATATAGTTTTGGAATGCTCACAGCCCCGTCTTTGTATCGATCCGCCATATAGATCGATCCGCCGATTTAGGGTCTTAACCCCATAAAAGCCACATTTATTATGGGATTTTGATGAAATTTGGGACAGTGGGTTGTGTTATGCCCTTCGACATCCTTCGTCAATTTGACCCACATCGGTCCAGATTTGGATATAGCTGCCATATAGACCGATCCTCCGATTTAGGGTCTTAGGCCCATAAAAGCCACACGTATTATCCGATTTTGCTGAAATATGTCACAGTCAGTTCTGTTCGGCCCTTCGACATTTTTCTTCAATTTGGTCAAGATCGGTCCAGATTTGGATATAGTTGCCATATTGACCGATCAGTCGATTTAAGATCTAAGGCCTATAAAAGGCGCATTTACCGACCAATTTTTGCAAAATTTGGGACAATGAGCTGTGTTAGGCCCTTCGACGTTCTTTTTCAATTTGGCTCAGATCGGTCCAGATTTGGATATAGCTGCCATATAGACCGATCAGTTGATTTAAGGTTTTAGGTCCATAAAAGACGGATTTATTATCCGATTTTGCTGAAATTTGTCACAGTGAGTTGTGTTAGGCCCTTCGACATCCTTCGTCAATTTTTCCCACATCGGTCCAGATTTGGATATAGCTGCCATATACCGATCCTCCGATTTAGGGTCTTAGAACCATTAAAAGCCACATTTATTATCCGATTTTGCTGAAACTTGTGACAGTGAGTTGTGTTCGGCCCTTCGACATATTTATTCAATTTGGAACAGATCGGTCCAGATTTGGATATAGCTGCCATATAGACCGATCCTCCGATTTAGGGTCTTAGGCCCATAAAAGCTACATTTATCATCCGATTTTGATGA